>NC_134462.1:62580043-62888932 GCF_047948215.1 Lycorma delicatula
GTGGTGTCCACCACAATGTAATTGTGTAACTGTCCACTTAATCAAAAAACTAGAGGATCGTGTCTCACTTTGAAATTAAATAAATTGTAATTTAATGAACGTACAAGGAAGTCATGTGGTGTTCACATAACATTTTTTGTAGCATAATTCGTTTATTTGTAATCGGTTCCAAGAAGGAACATAAGCAAATAGAATTATAATAAGCGCTTGATGAGGAGGTTTCCAAAGAATCTCCTCAGTTAAACATACGTACATAACACAATAGTTCAAATATGATGTAAATGTAGAACAGTAGTTCATTTGTGTAAATGCAATTGCATAGATTCACTTCATAAAAAGGACAAAAGTTAGCAAAACCCCCCCAAAAAACAAAAAAATAATATTACAAGAATAAAGAAAAGAAAAAGAAAACAGTAACATAATTCGGTTATGAAAGGAATTTAGGCCCTTCATCCTGATGAAGAGCCCTAAGTGATGACGAAATCCCTTAAGTGATGAGCAACTTTTTTTATCCTTGGGTAAAAAAAAGTTGCTTATCACTTAAGGGATTTCGTCCCAGCCCAGAGTCAACCGAGTCGACCGGTAAACTTACAAGGTGCCGATTAATATTGTTAGTTACATTTAAATTATTCAATAATATTATAAGAAAGTGAAATTAGTAAGATTTGATGAGAAATTTATAAAAATTTAAACTGTAAACATCCTTAGCACTAGAAACAGATACCTTGAACCGCAGCAGCGAAGGTGTTAGGGTAACCGTAATATGCATAGGAAGTGGACTAGGGTAGAGGAAGTTGATAAAAATAGAAAAAGAAAGAAATTTTACGAAGCGCAATGAGAAAGAACGAGAAAGAAAAGGAGGTGAAAAGAGGAAATAAGGGTGAATCGGGTGTTTTTCTCAATTGTGCGTACGAGATGGTTTCATTAACTATTCACGAAATGCGATCCGCTGCATACATGCAATGGATTCTATCTTTGACAATATATATATATATATTTACAAACATTTAAATGCAATGAGCTGTACATACACGTATCAACTGATATCTCTTTTAATAGTTAATGCAAGTCTCTTAAAATACATTACATATTTTATCAACTTACAAATGTTTGGATTATTCCTTGCATTCTTAAAATTTGTTGTCTAATAGTTATGTTTCGAATAAGTTTTATTAAAAAAAAAAAAATGATTTAAAAAATGATTTTTTGTATATATTTTCATTTATCTGTAGTCTTTTAGGTAGCTACTTATAATAATGGGTACCATGATTCGACTTCCGGAAAATTTCGACATATCTTCGCGTTTCACATTCCCCAGACCCCAAAACCACCGTCAGCTCAAAAGTTTATATATATATATTTCTTGTGGACACGATAACTGCCGTAATTTTGAGCTAATCACTTTCAAATTGTTCTCTAAAAATAACTCGACCCGAAGTTTTGGCCGAGTCGTTAACGACCAAAATCATGGGGATGAAAATGTGGGGCTTTTTCGAAAAAAAATCTCTATCTTATTAAGAAAAATATCGAATTTGTCCTTATTATTACTTATTACAATGACTCTATCGCTATGCGTAATAAGGATAAAATCAAAACCTAAACCGACAACGATTGTTAACGTCTATATACCTACAAGAGCCCATGATGATGATGAGGTAGTATGTGTATACGAAGAGATTGATGAAGCAATTAAACACGTAAAAGGAGATGAAAATTTAATAATAGTTGGAGATTGGAATGCAAGCATTGGAAAAGGCAAGGAAGGAAATATAGTGGGTGAATACGGGCTGGGCAAAAGGAATGAAAGAGGGGGCCGACTTATAGAGTTTTGCACGAAGTATAATTTAGTAATTGCTAACACCCAATTTAAATATTATAATAGAAGAATATACACTTGGAAAAAGCCAGGCGATACTGCAAGGTATCAGATAGATTATATCATGGTTAAGCAAAGATTTAGAAATCAACTCGTTGACTGCAAAACTTACCCTGGAGCAGACATTGATAGCGACCATAATTTGGTGATAATGAAATGTAGATTGGGGTTTAAAAACCTGAAGAAAAGGTGTCAGATGAATCGGTGGAATTTAGAGAAGCTTGAGGAAGAGGAGGTAAAGAAGATTTTTGAGGAGGACATCGCAAGAGCTCTGAGTAAAAAAGATAAGGTAGAAAATGTAGAAGAAGAATGGGAGAATGTTAAAAAGGAAATTCTTAAATCAGCAGAAGCAAACTTAGGCGGAATAAAGAGAACTGGAAGAAAACATTGGGTTTCAGACGATATATTGCAGCTGATGGATGAACGTAGAAAATATAACAATGCTAGTGATGAAGAAAGTAAAAGGAACTATCGGCAATTAAGAAATGCTATAAACAGGAAGTGCAAACTGGCGAAAGAAGAGTGGATTAAAGAAAAGTGTTCAGAAGTGGAAAGAGAAATGAACATTGGTAAAATAGACGGAGCATACAGGAAAGTTACGGAAAATTTTGGGGTACATAAATTAAAATCTAATAATGTGTTAAACAAAGATGGTACACCAATATATAGTACGAAAGGTAAAGTCGATAGATGGGTGGAATATATTGAAGAGTTATACGGAGGAAATGAATTAGAAAATGGTGTTATAGAGGAAGAAGAGGAAGTTGAGGAGGATGAAATGGGAGAAACAATACTGAGATCTGAATTTAAGAGAGCATTAAAAGATTTAAATGGCAGAAAGGCTCCTTGAATAGATGGAATACCTGTAGAATTACTGCGCAGTGCAGGTGAGGAAGCGATTGATAGATTTTACAAACTGGTGTGTAATATTTATGAAAAAGGGGAATTTCCGTCAGACTTCAAAAAAAGTATTATAGTATTGATACCAAAGAAAGCAGGGGCAGGTAAATGTGAAGAATACAGAACAATTAGTTTAACTAGTCATGCATCAAAAATCTTAACTAGAATTCTATACAGAAGAATTGAGAGGAGAGTGGAGGAAGTGTTAGGAGAAGTTCAATTTAGTTTCAGGAAAAGTATAGGGACAAGGGAAGCAATTTTAGGCCTCAGATTAATAGTAGAAGGAAGATTAAAGAAAAACAAACCAACATACTTGGCGTTTATAGACCTAGAAAAGGCATTCGATAACGTAGAGTGGAATAAAATGTTCAGCATTTAAAAAAAAATTAGGGTTCAAATACAGAGATAGAAGAACAATTGCTAACATGTATAGGAACAAAAAAACAGCAACAGTAACAATTGAAGAACATAAGAAAGAAGCCGTAATAAGAAAGGGAGTCCGACAAGGATGTTCCCTATCTCCGTTACTTTTTAATCTTTACATGGAACCAGCAGTTAATGATGTTAAAGAACAATTTAGATTCGGAGTAACAGTACAAGGTGAAAAGATAAAGATGCTACGATTTGCTGATGATATAGTAATTCTAGCCGAGAGTAAAAAGGATTTAGAAATAACAAAGATGGACCACTGAATGTGAAAATAGGAGGAGAAAAGATTATGGAGGTAGAAGAATTTTGTTATTTGGGAAGTAGAATTACTAAAGATTGACGAAGCAGGAGCGATATAAAATGCCGAATAGCACAAGCTAAACGAGCCTTCAGTAAGAAATATAATTTGTTTACATTAAAAATTAATTTAAATGTCAGGAAAAGATTTTTGAACGTGTATGTTTGGAGTGTCGCTTTATATGGAAGTGAAACTTGGACGATCGGAGTATCTGAGAAGAAAAGATTAGAAGCTTTTGAAATGTGGTGCTATAGGAGAATGTTAAAAATCAGATGGGTGGATAAAGTGACAAATGAAGAGGTATTGCGGCAAATAGATGAAGAAAGAAGCATTTGGAAAAATATAGTTAAAAGAAGAGACAGACTTCATAAGGCCACATAATAAGGCATCCTGGAATAGTCGCTTTAATATTGGAAGGACAGGTAGAAGGGAAAAATTGTGTAGGCAGGCCACGTTTGGAATATGTAAAACAAATTGTTAGGGATGTAGGATGTAGAGGGTATACTGAAATGAAACGACTAGCAGTAGATAGGGAATCTTGGATAGCTGCATCAAACCAGTCAAATGACTGAAGACAAAAAAAAAAAAAATCGAATTTGTCTAAATTTATTGCTATTCTTTGGATACCTAAAACTTATATCTAAGTAAAGTTTTTTTTTATGGGGTTTCGAATACAAAAGAACCATACCTACCTTTATAGGCACAGTATCGAATCGGTTTAAGTGGTCGTTAGTCCTCTAAACATTACCTAAAACTTCTGTCTGAAACAATTTTTGATATGACCAACTCTTACGACAAAGGATGACCAAAATGTTGCTGGAATTGTAAGATGATGGAGCTTGTCGTATGCTAAACATGTGGAACTTTTTTCACATTTTCGTATTGAATAAATTTGTAATTTTTCTTAACCTTAGGGTGGAAATCTTTTTTATTCCGTACTTAGCACCGGTGAAATCTACCTCCGCCTTCCGGTGAGCCGAAAGGGATTTTTTTAAATGTCTTCTTACGTGTACTTCCAAATCATTTCTTCACCTAAAATATGGAATCACTCTGATCAAACTGAGTGTGGTTAAAGCCATAATCTCACCGATAACATATTAGAAATTGATGTAACCCCGATGCCCTGCATTTTCTATAACATATTTATTATTAAATTAAAACTTACTTGAGACTATATTTTTGATCCGAGATTCATTTGCTATTAAAAAGGAATTAAATAATCGAAGAAGCAGACTTATTAATAAAATACGTAGAAAAAAAAATAGGAAATATTTTAAATAGAAATTTCATGATTTGCTTCCACCTATATCTAATTTCGGTGCATAAAAGGTTTATTTAGAGATGAAATATAAAATAAACTAAAGAAAAATATCCCAGTTACGTCTCTTTAGTTTAAAATATGGTTTATTAGACGTAGATAATTTATAATTTTGATTATAATAATGTCTGTACATTATTAAGTTTACTGGGTAATTTGTTACATTCTTATTTTGTCATAAAACTTTTAAATCTGATAGATTATTTTTTTAAAAAGTTATTTTCGTTACTTCACGGATTACATCGGAACTGACGTGTTCTGGCGTACACTTTTTCCTCGGTCGAATTAATGTTTGTTCTTCCTCTCTGTGAATAATACCAGATCTGTTGCATCATACTTTGCGGACACATTCGTGAAATTATTAAGTCTATTGTTCTTTACACCGTTTGATAATGTCATCGATAAAGCAGATGCTTACTTATTCCGGATATCTTCATTTGTTATATGGTCTTTCTTAGAGTAACATTCCTTTATAGCTGTTTAAAAGCGCATTTCTGTTTGTTTCCGGTATCTCGTATCCGTTTGTTAAAAAGATACGATCATCAGTTTTTACATTTTAATCTCGTCTATTTTTAAAAAAAATTTTTAAATTTTACGATTAGCCCCAAAAAATGTGTTAAATTTATTTTGAACAAGCTCTCAATCAAACGAAGTCGTAATCAAAATATTTAAATCTCTTCAACCACTTAAGAATTCCGTTAAGAATATCCATTTATAAATTATTAATTTATTATTTAAACTTTTTGTGTTAGTTTTTTTTTTTAACTTTTTGTGTTTATATATTTTTAATCGAAACAAACGCTTTGTCAAAGGAATATACCCTTATGTAGGGGGGAAAGAAAATTTGAATTTTGAGTAAATAATAATCTAACAAAGTAACTGAATTAAATAATACAACCTGAACTGCTTGTAGTAAATAAGTTAATTGTTATTTTATTTCACCTCTCAGAAATAAGAAAATTTATTTATTCCTCATTTTTTTTTTGTTACCAATAAAGCCAGTTTTTATGACCAGTAGAATTTACACCCTGCTTGTTTCCCAGATCTTTCCTTATATTCTGGCTTTTCCCTTTATTATCATTTTGTTTAATTCCAATATTCTTTTTTTATGCACGGTTTCTTTTATTTCGTTATAATGAGTATAGCCGTATTAAGTGTTTGATAAAATTAGGTATTTAAATGATAAATACTTCAAATAAATGACCTCCAGTTTAAGTATACTTTGTAAAAGTAAACCTGCAGTTCAATAATTTAATAACTTGAGAAATGAAATGAAGAAAAAAATTTATGTTATCTATCTACTGAGATTCCTTTTTTGTAGAAAATCTCTTCTCGTCTCTATATCAGCATGAAGAACAAGGTTTATTTATTTCCAAAAAAATTTGTTTACTGATTTTGTCTACAGCTTCATACTAATTTTTTTGGTTAATTTTTATAATGTATAGAACTCGCGTAAATTATCTCTGCCGATGAGTTACGAATATTTGTTTCATAACAGTTGAACATTCGTTTCATAATAGTATAAACTCGAATTGTGGTCTTATTTTGTACTTATTATTACTGAAATTCTCTTAAAAAAGTTTAAAAAACAAAGGCTTCTTTTTACTTATTAATCAAATTTGAATTTGCAACTGTGAAAAAATTTGTAAAAAAATTTTGTATATTTTTTTGAGTGCCTAATAATCTTCTGATTTTCTACGCATTATTTAAAGATCAGTGGTTTGATCTTCAAACCAGTTGTAGAGAGTTAGTTAGTTCAAGTATTACTCTTAAAACCAGGCATGAACATTTAAAAAAAATTAACTTAAAGGTTACAAAACATAATACCTTTTCAATTTATTTTTTAAACTTTAAACTTTCAATATTTAGTACAAAATAAAAATAAAGTACAATCTACTACCTCTTAATTTAGTATTTTAAGAAGTATTGAAAAAGTATTATATTTATATTTTTAAGAGGTATTATTTACAGTTTTTAAATCTGATTGTAACATAGCGTTTCCATGGATCCGTTGGGTCGTTGGAAGCACATCAAGGAGGCAGATAGCCGGCAAGATTTTCTCTGAACGTCTTGTAGTAATTCCGGTTGTTGTTCTTGGTAAAGTCCTGTTCTGTTTCTTTCAGCCGATTATTGTTGTAATTGATTTTTTTTCTTCGAATAATTTTGGAGAACTTTTTCCTTATTTCTACGAGTTCTTGCCATTTTCTAGTTGTTTTATGATTGTTGAAATTATTCCAGGCTCTAATCCTATCCTCGACAGCTTGATCACACGTGATGTTCCATCACCTGTGGTTTCTCTTTCTCAAACCCACCGGGTTGGTCTAGTGGTGAAAGCGTCTTCCCAAATCCGCTGATTTGGAAGTCGAGAATTCCAGCGTTCAAGTCCTAGTAAAGCCAGTTATTTTTACACGGATTTGAATGCTAGAATTTAGGATTTGAATGCTAGCGTGTATACCGGTGTTCTTTGGTGGTTGGGTTTCAATTAACCATACATCTCAGGAATGGTCGAATTGAGAATGTACAAAAGTACACTTCATTTACACTCATACATATCATCCTCATTCATCCTCTGAAGTATTATCTGAACGGTAGTTACCGGAGGCTAAACAGGAAAATGAAAGAAGGTTTCTCTTTCTCAAAGGTTGACCTAATTTTATGGTTTCTTTTAGTTTCTTTGCGAGTTCAAACCAATTCGTGGTATCCACCCTACGGAGTTTATCAGTGATCTTCTTCTTGTTGAATTGTAGGTATTCGGAGTCAGTACGGAAAATCTGGGTTATTCTTGTCCGTTTTCTATTAGGCTAAAATTTTACCTTGATCTGGAGTAGGTGGTAGTTAGACTCGAAGAATCCTTTCTTTGTTTTTACATTGACATTTCTTTGATGTTTCTTCTGGTGATGGCAATGTGGTCAATCTGGAATTCTCCAAGCGTTTTATTGGGGATTTCCATGTTTATGTGCGGGTTTCAGGAATTGCGTTGACATAACTTTGAGATTGAAGTTATAGCAGAAGTCTATGAGGCGTTCACCATTTTTATTACTGTGTGGGTAGTGTATGGTCCTGTGATTTTCCTGTATTTACTCTTTTTCCCTAATTGCCCGTTAAAGTCACCTAGTAGAAACTTAACGTGATGTTTGAGATTTTTGTTCGTGGTTTCTTCCAAAAGTTCCCAGAAGTCTTCTATCACCTGCGGGTTTTTTCTGTTATAGTCATAGCCGTTTGTTGGTGCGTGCACACTGATTAATGTGCACGCACATGTTTCCTGATCTAACTGATAGGGTCGAGATTCTTTCCGATGGTGAGATAAAGTCAATGACAGAATCTGTGACTGACTTGTGAACCACAGAACCTGTACCAAATTGTTTGAGTCCTGTGTTTATCTGCACTGTGGGTTTTCCTTATAAATCAAACATGGGTTTTCTTAGTCAAAATGGCATTCATCTGTAAACTGTGCCTCCTGTACAAACTGTGTATATATATATATATATATATATATATATTATTGTGCGCGTGTGTGTATGTATTATATATATATATATATATATATATATATATTATTTGGTGGTTGGGTTTCAATTAACTACACGTCTCAGGAGTGGTCGGCCTGAAGTTTTTTCAAGACTACTCATTTTCCGGTACAGTTGCATTACACTGGTTAGTCGCTAATGACTTTAATTGTGATGTAACTATAAATAAAAGTGCATATATATATATATATATATATATATATATATAGAATATCAAGATGCGACTTTTGAAATCTATTAATTTAATTTGAAATGGATTCAACTTCAATATGAATTTAATTACTATATTGACCTTTTGAGGGATTATTTTTTAAAAGTCCAAATCTTCGAACGGACACAAAAACGATGATTTTAGTTTATAAAAAATAAACCTGCAGTCAATAATTTAATAACTTGAGAAATGAAATGAATTTAATAAAAAAACAAAAAAAAAACAAAAGATTTTTGTAGTCAATTGAGATTTTTGTAAAAAATCTCGGATCTCTTCTTGCTTTGATATCAGCGAGAAAAGATTTATTTATTTTCAGAAGTAAATTATTTACTGATAATTTTGTATATGGCTTCACATTAAAAGTAAATTTAATTAGGGTTATAAATTAATACTTATTTTCAAATTGATATAGAAGTCGCCTTAATTATATCTGTCGATAAATTAGAAACTTAATAATTCGTTTCACAGAATAAACTATTTATTCATATTGCAGAACAAACAAATTATTATATTATTTGAATGTACAGTTTAAGGTAGCAAATTCTTTAGATGTAATGTATTTACAAAAGTTTACAGAAAGTTTTTTTATCTGCGAATATTTTTATTAATGTACATATATACTTTTATTTATAATCATATCACAATTAAAGTCATTAGCGACTAACCAGTGCAATGCAACTGTACCGGAAAATGTGTAGACTTGAAGAAACGCAGGCTGACAATTCCTGAGACGTGTGGTTAATTGAAACCCAACCACCAAATAACACCGATATCCACGATCTAGTATTTAAATTCGAATAAAGAACTACTTATGTACTATAAATTTTATAATATACCTTATACATAATGTACCATTATAATGTACCTTTATTAGGACTATTAATACTACCTTCCTTTATTAGGATTTGAAACTGTGAATTTCGACTTCGAAATCAGCTGATTTACGTCGACGAGTTTATCACTAGACCAATACGGTATATGAACAAGGAAATTATTATATTAATGATAAAAATGCTATTAATTTTGTAAATTTTGTACACACACACACACACACACACACACACACACACACACACACACACACACACACACACACACACATATATATATTTTCTTTTTTGGTGTATCAATTAGGTGGTTAGTTTTGTGCTATTTTCCATTTTTTTTTTGTTTTACGCTAAACTTTTAACTTGAAATTATTTACTAGTCTACATTCCCGATTATGTTTTTCATATACTTCAAATTTGTTTTTCTCTACAGTTTTTAATATTTACATAAACTGGAATTAAATATACCTGGATATCTTAATACATAGGCTAGAACACAGTTCGTTCGACTGTATAAAAATTGCGACAAATTCCTGCCCTCTCCTGGAAATAGTCTTAAGACCTCTTAATTTCCACTTTTATTGACCCATCTAATTTTCAACATCACATTTCAAAGCCTTATTTCAATTCGTTTCGTTTTTCTATTGTCGATAAAAATCGACGCAAATATATTATGATCTAGTATTATTATCGTTTTTATGTTTCCAATTCAACCTACCTACCGATGAAACGTAATTCAAGGTGTGAAATTCATGTTAATTTGTATTATTATTTCTTTTTTAATGAAAATAAAGCATTATTATTATTATTATTATTATTATTAATATTATTACTTGTGTTAATTTTTGGCTTTTTAAAATTATTATTACATTAATTTTTGGCTTTCATACGTGTCATTCTTACGACTGTAACGCATGCCCCTAAGAACAAAAATTCCAATCAGAGCCAATTTCTCCGAGTGTAACGATGTTATCTTTATAAATAATCCTTCTGGTGAACAGAGTGAGGACAGTCTTAGTTTTATATCTGAATATCGGATTAATCACTTCTCTAATAACTTCCCTTAAAAAATAAAACTGGCATAGGATTCTTATTATTCTTGAAAACAGTTGTGTCGTTATTCAAGAATTTTTTATGGCTATCCTTTGGTTTTGGTAGTTATTAGATGCTGTAACCGTTAGCCGGGAGGATATTTTTTTTTAATTCTGCAATAGTTTTATGATTTTTATAAAAGTACTAGAATCCCTGTCGCGGATTTGCCCGCGCTATATGGTTTTTTTTCTCCCTACAACCCTGGGCCGGACATCCACTAAAGTATACGCGGCCCAGGGACGTGTCCTTGTGACTCTAAGAGGGCCTTCCCACCCACCGGCAGTATGTCCGGCACGGTAGGTCAGCCCCCCCGGTTCCGGATCTTCTTTTCATATTGCCTGCCTCCAATCCTCCGCGCGCAAGGAAGACCCGGCTATGCCGTCTCCCCCCCCCCGCCCACGGAGGACCGGGCTCGGTCTTTTCATGCCTGCCTCAAACCGATAGCACCAATATTTTGTCGTTTTGGACAAATCTGAGCCAAATCGGACCATAAATACAATTCTCCGAAATATGTAGACCGTAGAGCCACTAGCGGGTCCAAACTAGTTCAGAAACCTTCGCGGGCTACGCACAACAACTCACAAACTTTTAATAAAATCGTATAATCTTAATTATGCAACCGTATGCAAGTTTGTTAAACACATTCTATATTTATTTTTTATACTTATTACTTTACTTTTACTTTTTATATCTCGACATCGACGCTACCTAGCGGGTATAGTTTTTGCAAAACGTTTTATTTTCACGTTACTAATATATATTCTGAATATGAGGCAAATTCGGACCATAAATGAAATTTTTCGAAATATCTCGACTTCATCATTTTTACTTCGTAAGTAATGAAGTAATGAATGTTGTACGTCGTGCAAGAAAGTATTGCAATATTAAAAAATTCCGGTTTTCAGTTTCAAGGGAAATATCCATTTCCACCATCTCTGAATCAATTTTGATTAGTTTCGACGTGACATCTAAACGTACGTCCGTACTTACGTACGTATGTATCTCGCGTAACTCAAAAACGATTAGCCGTATAATGTTGAAATTTTGGATTTAACAAACATTTTGTTGTAACATCTAGTTGTGCACCTCCCCTTTTGATTGGAATTGACTGAACCAAAAGTGTCCATAAAAGCCCAAATTCCAAAAAAATCTGGGTGCTAACTTTTTCTTAACTGCAATAATAAGCCCTAGTTGAGAGCTTTTCAACGATATATCAACTTATTTTCATTGTTCCCAGAGTTATAGCCAAATTAATTAATGAAATATTTGGACCTTAGAAGGGTCCAAAGGGATCTTAGATGGGTCGATGTGCTTTCCACATCGGTTCGAATCAGACTTCATCTCCTTTTTTTTAATTTAAATATTTTGCTTTATTATTAATTATTAATTTCTGACTATAAAAATATTTTTACGATAAATAATAATTCGATAACAACAATAAAAAAAGAAATGATAAAATATCAGAAGTTACTAGTGATATAAAACTTTATGTACTTTAAAAATGTTTATATGTAATATAATAGCCGTACAAGGAAGTCGTGTAGTGTCCACATCAGATTTTTATGTATATATATATATATATATATATATATATATATATATATATATATATATATATATATATATATATATATATATATATATATAGATTACAACGATTGTTTTAATAATAAGAAATTAATGAATTATTCATTTGTTTTCAAAATTATGAACTTTCTTGAGTAGTACATATCAGTTTGAAAAAATGTACATATAAGTTAATATTTATTTGTAGCTGCTTATTAAAGATCTGTGCGGGTAACTTATACGTTTAAGTTATATGCACAGTATATATATATAAAATTGTATTAGGTGTGGCCAATTGAGTTTTTGAAGTTTGGCAGTTTTCGACTTATATGTGATACGTAGTAGACGGTTTCGGTTTTTTATAGCGTAGGGGTTGGTACAAATAAATGGGAAAGTAGGGGTGTTTGAAAGACGATTTACATGGCATTACTTTCATCCCCGGAATACTGGTAGCAGCAGTATAACAGTACCAGCTAGTGTTCTTTTATGACTCATAAGGAAAATCGAAATCGTCTCCTTACTGTAAATAATGCTGTACAAGCAGACATATCAACATTTAATTGTTTAAACGTAAAAATAAAACTGTGTGTTCATAAAGAAGCGAAAAGCTTTTTAAATAATAGCTTGTTACTTAAATTTAAATTTATGCCGGTTGCTCTTATACGCCAATAACGTGTTTGAAAATTTGGTATCTGATTCTGAATTACATTTATGAATGATCGATTATAAATTCTAATTTATTTATATAGTTAACAAAAATTAAATTAAATATTAAATTAACTGTAATATTTTTTAAGAATTTAATCGAACTTTTGGAAAGTTTCCGAAAAAGAAACATTCCGATTTGTTTCTATAATTTTATTATCGAATTTAAACGGCTAATATAAGACATGTTGTCAAAAAAAAAAATTACTTATTTTTAATTTAATTCCTGTGTAATAACTGATACTTTAACTTATTTTTCTTAACTTAAATTATCTTTATTAACTTATCGGTTTTTTCTCATGTCTTGCATCTTTCCTGAAAAGTATTATAGCTTAAAACCTTGCGACAAACTATTAGTCACACTTGACTCAACATATTTTTCTTAATTTTATTCAAAGATTGAAAACTATCAAATGGTAATATAACCAGTCATTTTTAGAATTTTTAGTATCATACTTCATATAACTAATATGTTGTTTATATTCCAAAAATTACGTACAATTTCCCTGAAAAATGATAAAATTTCAAAAAAACTTTTATATCTCGTTATTTACCACAAACGTTCTTTTTAGGTGACCAGAAATGATATGCCAGTCATTCCCTAAAATAACTTTGCCATTATGAACAATAACAGGTGTACAATGACAGGTATTACTAGGAAAATTGAGGCGTGAAATGGATTTTCACTGGTTTCACCACGAAAGTCGATCTATTGTTTACAAATCAGGATATAAAATTTTTGGAATACAGATAATAATTATACAAAAATAAAAGTACCCATCTTCCTTTTGCTCACCAAAGGGAAAGGTGCAATGAAATCATTACTCACAGAGAAAACAGATCCGACCGATGCCATTTGTACGTTAGATGTTTTATAGTTGATATAATTTGTAAGGGAAATCGATATAATATCGAATCCAATTATGTAGAAAAGTATCGGATTTTGTATATTTTGAATTTTATCGATTGTTGTCATTTAACTAATAAACGAATTTAAAGACTTTGTGTTAAACCGTAAAAACTATAACTATAGTCATATAACCAACCGTATTATCCATAATCATTGACAAAGTATGAAAAAATTGTGAAAAAGCAGTTAATAAGTGCAGGAAATACAGTAGTATTAAACGCGTGTCCACGTATTTTTAATTACCGTAGGAAAAATAATTTTATAAATACAATGTTTAATAAGTGTTAAGGGACGTTTGAAACACCTGCTGTAATAATAGACTATTAACAATTATTATCATTTCTATTGTTACTGAATTCAGAACAGGTTAATCTGTTGTTATTTGTGTACATAAACTGTCTAGTGAGATTTGGTAACCGATTTAGCCTAAAGAGTTAGAATAGAAATGTAAGGGTTGTTGTAGACTATTTGATGATTATGCGGTTAACTGTGTCGACTAACCTTAAGTCCATTCAGTAAATATTTATCACCTAACTAACCTCTGTTATTATTATAATATTATGTTTTCAACAATGGCTCAACCGTAACCTAGAAACTAATTAGCGTATTACAGTACTTTGCTGAATAACGTAAAATTAAACATAGAGGTTAAAAATGGATTCATAGTTGTCAGTTGTTATTTAGATATTAGAAATTAGGGATAATACGTTAATTAATCCTTTTTAAAAAATTTAATTGATTTTTAATTTTTATCGATAAAAAGGAAATCAATTATTGTTTAAAATCCTGAAAATATGAAATATATATTGGAGCGATTAGAAATTGTAACGCTCGTATAGTGAATATTACAAATACCTTTTGAGCATTTCTACCTTTAACATTTTCATAAGTAATCTATTTTAATCCGATCGAGTTATTTTTTATCTTTTTGGTGTTAATGAACGCATTTCACGGTTTTATATTTATAGATAAACAAGTATTGTACAATACTACGAATTTTACCTTATACATAACAGATATAAGTAAATGAAGTGTCGTAAAAGAGATATATAGAATGCTAATAAAGTACGGGAACCCTTAAATAAATTTCCAATTAGAAAGCATAGGAAAATGGAACTACCAAATATACCTATTGTTCAGACTCAGTGCATGTTATTAAAAATTTATTTAAGAAGGACTTTAAAATTTAAAGGCCTTTCTACCAGTTCACACACAACTCCTTTCGGTTGCACTCGGCTCCTGTCGGCTGCACTCGATTCCGTACAGTTCACACAGCTCCTTTCGGATACACTCAGCTCTTGACGATTCAGCGGCTCCGTACACACTATATAAGCCGGCTCCGCTCTTCATTCAGGCGAGTCATCGGAAGAAGAAGAGGAAGAAGAAGAAGATGAAGAAGAAGGAAGACCCTCTACTCGTCCCAACATCACGGACTGGAGTCCGGTAAAGAGCCCAGCAGAGATGCGTTCTGAAAGGCAGCCATAACAGAAGTGGATGAAGAACTTCTACCTAACCTCTCCTTTAAAACTTACATGTAAATTAACCTAAACCAGCAATTGCGACTCCTCCGGAGAAGGGGGCGCATTGTTCCCCCCCCCCATATAGTTAGTGCCCCGTTGTGGCGTATTCCTGCTAGCCTATGAAGCGTTAGCACCGAAAGGACTTCAGTGGACGGTCTGAAGGGGAATTACGTCGGAGGGACAGGTTTCAAAAGCCTAGCCTTCCGCGGTCGGCCCATAAAATGGGTTCGATAACGCTGGTTTAACATCGGATTGGAATGCAATTAAATCCGTCCTTAAAAATACTAAGTATTAAATAAGACAAAACTTGAAAAATTAGACCCGTCACTTAAAATAAACCTTTTAAAAAACACGCCCGATTGAATCATCCAGCAGCAAGGGACACTGTCCAGGTTCTGCGAACTGTAAGGAGAATTTGTAAACTCCTGCAACTTTGCGTTCCATTCCATTCAGGCAGTCTTCTTCCAGCCTTCTTCTATCAATCTTAATGGACTAACGTACAAACTTACAAAATATAATATAATATATATTCTTTAACAATGTATCATTTATGTAATCATTAAAACATTCATATACACTTATAAACAATCTTTTATTATTCATTCCAATATTAAAGGATCATATTTAATTATGAAGTGATCAATGTCAATATTTAATTATTATTTGAACCAGCGGTAAATATATAGAGCAATACCCTAACCAAGGTACTACACCAAAGCGGATATTAAATTTTCGATACTTATCTCTTAATGATCTACTTTATTGTATGAAACTTCCAAACCTCAAGCCCCAAAGAGGGGGGGAGCAATTCAAACATTTTAAATGGAAATTATAAGATTGTGATCAATAATTTTAAATGGATTGAACAAAATTTAAATTATTTAAAAGTTTTGTTTGCCGCATTGTGTAACCCATTTTTCCTTAATTAAACCAGCAACAAAAGAAGGAAATATTCTTCCATAAGTTGCGTTACTTTTTGAACATTCTTTTATCATAAGAAAAAAATTCGATGTGTTAAATTGAGATTTATCAAAGTTGATTTTTGAAGTCGATAGTTCTGAGGTTAAAATCCTAGTAAAGGTAAATTACTTTATACGGATTTGTATACTAGACAGTGGATACCAGACTATTTTGGTGGCTGTGGTTGAATTAATCACACTTCTTAGGAATGTTCGGCCTGAGTTTGTACATGACCTTCCTTATTTAAATTTCATACGTTTATCCTCTTCTTATTGCGCCATAAAGTTGCTTATAAGTTGAACAGATTACAACTTATATATCAGGAATAAAAAATATAAAAAAATTTATTTTGTAGACGTTGTTGGGTTATCTCAGTTGGTTCTTAAAGTATGAATTTTTATTGAAAAAAAAAACAAAAACAAAATGGCGGATAGGGAAATTGAAACGAGGTAGGTAATTTGTCCGTATGAACGTTTTAAATTTGTTTTATGTCTAGAATCAGTTTCGTCAACAGCTTCCGGGACACCTTAGGTGTGTGTGTGTGTGTGTGTGTGTGTGTTATATTCTTTTTGTTGAAAGAATGATTATACATTAAAAAATTGCTTTATAAAAATTAATTGATGTAAACCAGTTGAATGACTTTTTTTTGTTAAAGAAAAAATGTTTGGTAAATAAATGATCAAACTTTAATGATGTGGTGTTGGTATAAAATATCCGTGAACATTTGGATAAAACTGTTTATTTTTTTGTTATATAATAGAAAGGTATACACCCGATGTTTATTCGATAGAAAAAAAAAGAAAATTGAGGTGAGAGTGAGAATTTGAATAGAAAGATGGGACATACAGAAGCGTGTGATGGTCAACATTGCGATGACCAGTGTTGTTGAAAAACAAAAAAATAAAAAAAAATACTCCCTGATCCACGTTGGTCCATGAATAAGTAACAGCCTCTCAACGAGCGATCCGCATCTCTCTGCGGTCAAGTGAAAAAAAAATCAAATAAAATAGATGTGGCTGCAGCACCTATTGTATACCACAGACAGTAAACAATGAGAATCCAAAACGACATCAGAGTATGTGTGGTGTGGTCAGTTCTGTTCAACCGGAGCGTACATGATCCCACTGGAAAATAATGGTACGGTACGAGGATATTCACGGGTTTTAACTACGATATACCTACATCTACATGAAAAGTATTTTTGTTAAAAAATTGAAGTACGGTTTATTAATACTGTTGAAAACGTTTAATGAAATGACAATTTTTAAAGTTTGAAACTAATGTAACCGAGTAATTATTTAGCGTTTTTAATTTTACACCTGACATATAAATCCAGTTAATTTTATTAATCGTACGCGATTAAATTAAATTAAAAATCGATGTGACTTTTAATAGTCAGATTAATTATTTATTTATTAGCACCCATGAGAGCAAACCCGAACGTTGTATCTGATAATTTATATTTTGTGATACTGTATTTGTTCGTCTTTTATGGAAGGAAGAATAAAACTATTTTGATGTGGCTTATAATTTCCAAGTCTGATTTCATTTAACCGATTCCAACACGTGTTACGTTATAGATCAATTAACAGAATGTATCAGTGTACACTAACCTTTTTAATAATTGGTTAATGTTCTATAATTCAAATATACATATTATGTTCGCTAAACTATTGAAAAAATATGTTAATATCTTTAAAAACGGGTAATATATTAAAATTTTTGAAAGTCTCGATGGACAAATCAATCGATTTTTTCAAGTCCATGATCCGTATAATTTTTCTACGTGCTGTGTGGACAAATTTAAATATACTTCTCTAAACGTACCCTTTACTGGAAACGAGACTGAATTAAACGCTGTATATATTGGATGATATATATCTTGATTACAAAATTAACTTTGTAAAATTTTTTAGGTAATTTGTTCCTTAATTCGAAACGTTTATTTTTTGATTCAGATAAAAATAAATCAATAATTCTAAATATTTTATAGCATCTACCCATTTAACGTCTTTAATTTGCATGCCTTTGCATCAAGGGATGTAGCGCATGGTGCTTTTTACTATAATCGGTTGGTTCTTTTCAGTATAAGAAATTAACGAGAATAAATTTTTCTATGTTTAGTATTAATCTAATGATAATAAAAAAAATCTGATGTGGACACACATTATTTTTTTTTTATAGTTATTATTGAATTACAATTTATTGTAAATGGTTTTTACAATCAGAGGTTAATAATTATTAATAAATTAATATACTTAAATTAAAAAAAAGTTAAAAAAAAAGGAGATGACGTCTGATTCGACGAAATGTGCCTTCACCTTGTAAGATCCAAATATTTCATTAATGAAAATATCATCTGGTTATAACTCTGGAACCGATAAAAATAAGTACCACTTATGAAGTATCGTTGAAAAGCTCTCAATGAGGGCTTATTACAGCTGTTAAGAAAAAGTCTAAAATCCAATTTTTTTTTGATTTTGAGCTTTTATGGACACTTTTGGTCTAGTCGATTGTAATAAAAAGGGGAGGTGCACAACTAGATCCTACGGCTAATCGTTTTTGAGTTATACGAGATATATACGTACGTACAATGTCACGCCGAAACTAGTCAAAATGGATTCAGATATAGTCAAAATGATATTTATTTTGAAATATGAAAACCGAAATTTTTCACGATAACAATACTATCTTTACTTCATACAAGGAAGTAAAAAAGAGACTAATTGATTTTGATATACATATATATATATATATATATATATATATATATTTTTTTTTTTTTACTTATTTCTATATACACTTCACAGCAATCCTTTCTTTTGAATAAATTCGGACGTAGGATTATTATTCATGTTAAATATTATCAATTAAAAGTAGGTATTTCTCTGTTCTATCTATTTCTTTGTTATATCTTCTCTGTTATAACAATTCAATATCTACATTCTACAATTAGAAAATTTGTAAAACTAACTGTTATTTTTATATTTTATATGTATATGTAGGTAGTTTTATTAAACTACGTGTTAGGTATGCCTTTTATTAACTAATATAAATATCCTTGTATAATGTACGGTATTTTAATTTTGAAAATTTGCCTGAATAAAAGATTATAAAAATGACGTTATGACATTATGAGATTTTTGATTGTGTTGGGCGCGCGCATGTAGGTAGATATAAAGCAACACAGTAATATTTTATTTATTAATGAAATTTAACGTAAACATGTGTACATAATGTAAAATGATTCCTCCATCCGTCTTGAGACATATATTTCACCTTAAAAAACACAAAATGACGCAAATAGGGAAAGCGATGGGGAAATTGTTATTTTTTTCATACATTTTTTGTTCGTTTCAGATTGTTAGGTCGATTTCCCCCGATGGTATATTACTCAGTTTCTTTCTGGTCATGGTGTTTTTCGAGGAAGATTTGGTCTGATTAATTCTGGCTTTTTAAGGAGTGTAGTCCCATTGATGATGTGCGCCATGACTTACTTATACGTCTACCCTAGGTACGAAGTAGAAACGTACAAAAGTAGTTAAGAGAGCTTGCTGGGATCTATTCTGATTTTGATCTTCAAGTTAATTGGAAATCCGAAAGGGAATAGTACATAGTTGGCTTCCTGAGATTCTTAGCCCTGCGGAGGATGGCTTAGGGATTCTGATGATGTTACGGGTGTATAGATAAAATAACAACCCGGATGACTAGGGGCCCGCCTGGCTGCTTACTTCGCCAAGATAGACCATATACACACACACACACACACACACACACACACACACACACACACAAACACACACACACACACACACACACACACACACACACACACACAGAGACACACAATTTTGTACTGCTTTTGGTTCTTCAGGGCTGCTCTGAAGTTGCTCAGCCGCATCCATAATGCGGACAATTAACTCTTCACGAGAATGTATATTTGTTTTATATACAATATTTGTCATCCATCCCCAGATGCAAAAATCTAAAGGTGTTAGATCGGGCGATTTTGGTGGCCAGGAATGTGGATCTACACGACCGATCCCTTTCTCAGGAAATGCTGATTTAAATGAATAGAAACGGTTCAAGAGAGCTGGAGAGGCGCACCATTTTGCTGGAAGTATACTTTTTCTTCTTAACACAAGAGGAACATCTTCAAGCAACTGTGGCAATTCTTCTTGAAGAAAGTGCAACCTCAGCATTTAAGTGGCCAGGTAATATGAACGGTTCACAGCTGACTGTGAAGAAGACGGCACCATACATTGACGCCAGATCGGTGTTGAAAGATGCCTTCCACCGTTTCATGAGATTTACTTCTGTCCATATGTGCTCATTACGTAAGTTGTTGACGTCATCTCGCGTGAAATTTGTGTCGTCGGTAGACAAAATATACTTGTAGAATTGTCGATTTGTATTCCACCAGTTGTAGAACTTCAACCGGAACGGACCTACTCCTAAGTGTAGATCTTAAACTAGCCGTTCATGATAAAGACAATTTTTTTTTTTTGTTTAAGTGTCTTCTAAACCATGGAATGCGAAACTCCGACCCACTTCGAAAGACGTCGAGTAATGTAGTAATGTACTGTTTTTAAATATAATTTAAAATTTTCCAACTATTCTTTGTTTTATTCTACTTATCTTACACCACTGCTCAGACTTTAATTCTTTACAAATTTTTTTAAAAAAATTTTTGTATTTATTACGTATTTCACAAAGTTTTTGTTCGTCAAACATAAAAAACAGGGGTTTTACCCGAATTTATTGGTTTTCATCCCAGATTTCTCAAAACCTACTCTAGATACGGTTCTGGGACCTATTTTATTGGATTTGCAGATCAAGAACCATAAGAAACTACAAATTTTGCCCCTTCGTTAAAATTTCAGTACGACCTCATTTCGCCGGGGTAGCTGAAATTCGAGCGAAATCTTTCACTAGCAGTAACTCGCAAACGAAGCATTTTAGGATGTATATTTAGATGAAATTTTTATTATTTTCACGCGTAGAGTGGGTATGAAAGTCCCGGAACTTCGTGATATACTCTGTATATGGTTGTAAAAAAATATTGAGATATAAAAATCCGTTCTTACAATAAAAAAAGAATAATAATAATTGTAATAAACAAATAAATAACGGACAACCACACAGAAAACGAAGTAGAATTTGCCAATTATTCATTGAATTTTTTAATTAATAAGTAGAGATCGATCTATCCAGAATATTTTTTACGTTACTTTTAATGTATAACATACAGATTTTCGTAAACGTAACATTTTAAATTGTAGGATATTATTGTTAGGTCAAGTTATTTTAATAAGTTTTGCCTGAAATATTGAAAAGTGATACGGGTACGGAAGAGTTCAGTATAAATGATGGTGGAAGACGTATTCACTTAGGGACAAAGTAATTGGAAAGATAGACTGAGGTCAGTATAAAACGAAAAAACAAGGCAAAAATAAGATAAAAATACAAAAGGACGGATGAGTGGGAGGGAATGGAATAAGAAGAAATAGATGGGGCGATGACTGACGAGAAAACAAGGACAAAGAGGAGGTTAAAGATTATTAGGATGAATGAGAAGAAGCGGAGGTTTTGATTAACGGAATAATTTTTGTAATACATAAAGTACAGTAGCTTAATATCGCTTATTATTTTAAGATAAAAGGAAGAGGAAAATGAAGAACATTAAGTAGAATTCATTTTACAATTCAAGGGTGCAGTTATTTCGAGAGGGTCGGAAGTTTTAAAGCGATGTACGAATAAGTGTGCGTTCCCATCGTGGTGTACGCAATAAAGTGGGTATATACGAGTATGCAGAGGAAGTGAGACTAATGGAATAAACAAAGGAAATAAATATTTTATTAAAAAGAATTGTTGGAGGGAAGGTTATATATTTTTATTTCTAAAATTATCATTTAACTTCTGAACTTTTTTTTTGTAGCAGTTAAAGATTAGATCGTTTAAAAGTTGGGTTCAGAATAAAAATAAACACTATATTAAAAGGTTATTGAAGTAAACTGGAAGATTACGCTTAAAAAACCATTTACAAAATGTTTATTTAATATACAAATTTCGATGGCCATTTCGACTGTTAAGTATCTGTTGAAACTACGATAAAAGTATATGTAAAAGGTATGAAAACAATAAACTTTATAAAATAAGTAGAGACGTTTCCAACAGAAAGCGTAAATTTAGTTTAAAAACGTTTAAATCTATTTAAACCTCACCACGACCGTCACACCGTGACTTAGTTTCCGTCTTTTTTGTAGGTAGGATAGATAAAATTTATTTCAAGAAAGATAAAGTTAGCATGAACCGTAAAACAACCAAAGAGATATCCCTACTCACGTTCATGATAGAGAGGACAACATTTAAATGTTCTTACGACTGAAGACTTTAACAAATGTAAATTTAATGTTGGAAATTGGTCCACTGTGGTTATTCAAACCTTGACTTATGAAAGTTTCTGCTGTAATGTTGATTAAGTAAGTTTTCCAGCTATCTACAGTAACTGCTACGAGTATTTATTACGTAAAGTTTTTAAAACCATCGTTTCGGATAAACTAATTTTGTAATCGGTTTCCAGATAACGAAAGCTGAATGCAGACGATTTCTCTAGTCTTATGCATTTTTAACGGGCTCCATTTTTAATACCATTTTATGTTAATTCCATTTTTTATTTACATCGCCCTAAGTATCTTAAATTGTAGTTATTGTTTTTACATATTAATTTACTGTGCCTGTCCTTTCAAAAGGCTTAGTTTTATTTTAAGAGAGTAGTTCCAGGATTAAGCCTGGGTAGGCGCACTTCGTCAACTACTAAAGAAATCCATAAATTAAGATTTATTTCGTCGAGACAGCAGTTCGCTGCCGCGCCTAGGTCGCTGAATGCCAGCAAGTACCTGTCCACCATATTAAAGTGCTTGGAGCTCTAATTGGCTGGTGGTCAGGCCACCAGCCAATTAAATATATATCTCTAGGTTAAATGCAGAGTATATAAAAGCAGTTAAATTGATTATGTGGTATATGCGATGTGACGTCCTGAAAGGTTAGGACACTTAAGGATTATTTATCGCCTAAGAATCATACTTAATAATTAGGGTTGTGGATATGCAAATGTAAAAATTCCTGATTTTCAAAAATTAGGATATGTTAAAACTGCTGATATGCAAAACTATTTCGAGAGGTTAAACAAAATTAAATTTGTCACGTGGATCGCCAATATCCGGTAACTCGTCGACGTACAAAGTAGATGAATTAAAAAAAGTAAAATATTACTAAATAAATATTTTAATAAATTATTAATGAAAGAGATAAATTAAAAAAAAAAAAAAATAAAACTATAAAAAGCTAAGTGCGATAAATTATTTTTAATTAAATATAATTTAAACTAGAAAACTATTCAAAATTAATTAATTTGCGTAGGCATTAGCGTGTTTGCCAGTTTCTCAGGGGTCTCAAGTTCTATTTACGACTAGGATCTGGAAATTTTAAACGAATCTCTTCCATGTAACCATTGATTTATTTGTTAGTTAACAATTAAAAATAGAAAATTTAAAAATAGTCGATAAAAAAATCTGATGTAGACACCACATGACTTCCTTGTACGCATATTAAATTACATATACACATTCTTAAAAGTACATAAAATTTTATTTCACTAATAACTTATAATATTTTTCATATTTTATTATCATTATTATTATTATTTTATTTATTGTAAACTGTTTTTTACAATAAGATGTTAATAATTAGTAATAAATCAATATATTTAAATTAAAAAAAAAGTTAAAAAATAGAAGGAAATAAAATCGGATTCGAACCGATGCCTTCGCCTTGTAAGATCCAAATATTTCATTAATTAAAATGTTATTTGGCTCTCAATGAGGGCTTATTACTCCAGTTAAGAAACATTCCAATTTTTTGGATTTTGGGATTTTTTGGACACTTTTGGTCTAGTCGATTGCAATCAAAAGGGGATGTGCTTAACTAGCTGTTACAACAATCCTAAATTCAAAATTTCAACAATCTACGGCTAATCGTTTTTTAGTTATGCAAGATACGAGTACATACGTACGTACAGACGTCACGCCGAAACTAATCAAAATGGATTCAGGGATGGTCAGAATGCATCATATTTCCAATGAAATTTGAAAACATAAATTTTTCTTGTTACAATACTTCCTTTATTTCGACAAGGAAGTAAAAAGCTGACAACACAGTTGTAGAACTTTTCCGTCACGCGGCTTTTTTCTGATGCATGGCTTACACATACAACTTAATTAAAAATATTTATCATTTTATATAAATATAATATTTTTTGTTTATTTAATTCAATATTTCTAACTAAAGCGCGTGTGCATACCGTATTTCATTCACGCAGGTGTGGCGGAACTAGCGTCCCCTTTAAATACTTTTTTACACTTTAAGTATTATTCATTTATTTAATTGTATCGCTCACCTGTGACGTCACAACAAAGCGGGCGACTACATCAGCTGTACATCAGTGCGACACTAGCGCTCCTTGTGATGAGAGGGGATATTAATGACATAGCATACCCACTTAGCCACTAGTTTATTTAGAGAATATTTTGGGGTGGAGTGCAATTTTTCAAAACTTTTTTTTTGACAATAATATTATTTTTTAATTGTTAGCAAATGTGCCTAAGAAAAATATGACCTTAATTAGACAAAATCTCTAGATATTGAGGGTGACCTTGCTCTACAGCCTCATCCCCTTGACCTTTTAAATTGAAAATTTAATGGCATCAATGCCTCATATATAGAAATAATCTGACCAAGTTTGGTCAAATCGGTTGAGTAGTTCTGGAAATATAAGGTGATTTAGGGTGCAATACCGAACACACACATATGTACACACAAACATCCGATTTTTTGGGTTCGTTACTTGTCTAACCGTAAGGATACAGTGAAAACCGCATAGAGCCAAATTCCACCGATTCCAATACATTCCCTTCTAAAGCTATAACTCTGCTATTGTGCTAGACGGGAAAGTGAAAATGTAATTTTTCTACTTTAGAGGTATTATCAAGATGAAAATAATTTAACATTTTTTAAAAATATACAAATTTCCATTTTTTTTGTAATTTAAAATTTTATAAATCGATGCAAAGTTAAAAACCATTACAAATACCTATTAATGCTTAATCTGAAGTCGATTTCAAGAAGTAAAAATTAATGAAGAATAATAGAACATAATTTTTTTCGATTTTTTCGATTATATTTATATTGGTTTATTTTATTAACATTTTTAATTCAAAGATGAGTAATAAGGGTTTTGATTAAAATAAGAAAAGAAATTTACAGAGTAACAACATAATGAGATTGCTGTGGGCTTTTGGTAACGCTTTCTGGAATGAGACAGTGATCGTAGCTTTTTTTTTGCCGTAGGTTTTTCAATTAATTTTCTTGAATTTTCACATGAATTTATGGTAAATATTAGATGCATCGTCAGGATACTTTCATTATGCTATAAATATCCATTACTTTGCAAAATTAACGACAAAATAAAACTCTGTTTATCAGTATAGATTATGCTTTTTTTTTCTTTAAAAAAAAGTCTTTCACTAGAAATTAATTCAACAACGAGACCACCAGAAGAGCTTTTAAATTATAACCAATGAAATTTGGGTCCATTTGTAAAGAGCTAATTTTGAACATATAAAAAAGATACGAGTTAGTTAAAGAACCATCCCTCTTTTTGTCAGTTGGTTACACACACCCACACCCCCCCCCACACACACACTCAAACACACACAACACACACACACACCCACACACACCTATATAATAATAATAATAATAATAATAATAATTTCCGACGCGTTACCATGTTGTCTCGCGGAACCAGGCCAGGTCGGTGAGGTCTTTTAGGCAATTTGTGTCACCGGTTGGTTCCACCGTGTCTCCGATTGAGCGGTGTACCAGTGTTGCAGTGGAGTTTTAGGATAGGCTAAGCTTTTGGGAAGATGAGACAACCTTCATTAAAAATTTGAGAGGGTTACGTGGCGATGGATTATTGTCCTTGGTGTAATGCTCACTTTCATGATTTTAAACTTATTGTTGTTTTTTTAAGGATTATCGCTTATAACTTGTTTTATTTGGAATGTATTAGTAATATTATATTTTTGTTTTTGTATGTTTTCATCTATGTGTTTTTATTATCACATAGCTACCGTTTTTAAAGTTCTAATTATTATTTTTTTGTATTTGACTGTATAATTGTTATTATTATTTTTATTCTCGTTATTATTTTTGTGTTTTGAATATTGTATTTTTAATTTGCATGTGGGTTGTTGACTTGTGGCTGTTCTTTTGTGACTTTATGTGATATTGTACAACATACAAAGGTTATAACTGTTCTGTTGCACAAACAAAGCAAATAAAATAAAATAAGATAAAAATAAAATAAAAATTATTATTATCATTAATAATAATTATTATTAATAATTATCATCTGTGGTTTAAAACAAGAAGATTTATCATATAAAATACAATACCTTGATGTAGAATTAACTTTGTATTATTTCAATAATTTACCCTTTTAACAAATAATTTTATAACGTTTTCTTATTGTGATTTTTCTTTAGAAAAAAGAATAAATATTAACATATAAAATTAGTAATAATTTTCAACTTTTCAATAGGAAAAGAATTTTATGATACAGAAGTAAAGGCGGAAGTTGAATGAATCGCTTTAAAATAATAAGAGGCCTTTGTAATATGGATAAGCTGAGGATTTCTTCCGTGAAAAAAAAATCTTGTACTGATAGATGATTCCATTATATATATGGTATATAGTTTTGGTTATATATTCGGGCAGTTTTATTCAGGGATGAAGGATACTAAGTGTACGTAACTTTGGAATTTTTAATTTTTGTGTTTTAATTTTATTTTTAGACTGGATTACCTTTTTTTATTATTTATTATTATTTTGGATTACCCGTTTTTCTATTTCTGTTTGGGATCCGGAACCACCGTTAGGTATTACTTCAAAGGATGAATGAGGATGATATATATGAATGTAAATGAAGTGCAGTCTTGAAGTCTCAGGTCGACAATCCTTGTGTGGTTAATTGAAACCCAACCACCAAAGAACACCGGTATCCACGATCTAGTATTCAAAAACGTATAAAAGTAAATGCCTGGAAAAATCCGTTTAAAATACTGCATTACCTGATTTTTATAAAAATCATCGTGGATCCCGTATCCGAATACTTTGTAGAATAATCTTTTTACATACTTTTTTATTTCCACATTTGCATATTTAATGCACTTTTTTAATCTGGGATAAATTAAAGTAATAATTATTTTAATGAATAATTATTTATGAAATCATAAAAACAATCAAACTGATACATGCAACATGCTTGCTGATACATGCCCCAAGCTTCCTTATTTATTTTAACATTTTATTTCTGAACCGTAAAATAACAATTGATTTAATATTCTTCGTAATCTAATTATTGTTTTTTTTAAATTTTTATAAATCACTATAAAAACTTTAAATAAAGGACTGGAGGTAAAATATATCATCCCAGGACATTCAATAATTTAAAAATTTGACAACAAAGTTGATATACCTTCCTGGCATTGGTTATTTATTTTTATATAGTGAAAAAATAATGATCGTGAAAAAAGTGTAAGAAATTGAAAATTTTATTTTTTCTGCTCCCTCACCCATAATATTAGCAGCAGAGTAATTTTTTTGGACCTCTTGCACTAATTACATGCTTAGGAAGACGAAAAAATAATTCGTTTAAAAATATGCAGTACATAAAAATTGACCTTTTTTCAATTTTTGGGGAAGGGGAGAATTTGGTGGTAAAATTTTATTTAAAATGGTAAGATATACGCATGTACTGAGCTTAATTTAAAGTGAAATATGTTTGTAAAATTCTTTTTTGAGAAAAAAGAATTTCTATCCCAAAGAAACTTCCCTACCTCTTGGAGATATTGACCCCCAAATCATTACTCACAAATTGCCCCATACACACGTGCCAATTTTCTTTCATAAAAATCGGTTTATCCAGTCAACAGTTATTAAGCTTCAAAAATACAGCAATACATGTTCGTATGAATAT
The DNA here is from genome assembly GCF_047948215.1 of Lycorma delicatula. Taxonomy (NCBI): domain Eukaryota; kingdom Metazoa; phylum Arthropoda; class Insecta; order Hemiptera; family Fulgoridae; genus Lycorma; species Lycorma delicatula. The sequence continues at coordinate 62,608,283 of NC_134462.1, forward strand.
TACCCCTCACTTTTTTTTTAGTCATGAAATGTCGAGAAATGCACAAAACCCATACCCCATGTTTTGACTGACTACCTCTTCTTGTACCATAGCTTTAGAGGTATGATATTAGGAAAGTAAAACCTATAATTAAAAACAACTTTGTAATTTGGAAATGATATCTGGGTGTTTTATAATAATATATTTACTGTTTTATTCAATATTTAAGAAAAATATCAATTTATTAGAAAATCAAGCTGTTTTGATAGAAATCATAAAATTTTAAACGGTAAATTTTGACATAAAGGTTTACACCGTAGCATTTATTTTTTTGTTTATTAAAAGCTCATTATTTAACAACAACCTAAATATATATGTACATATAAATAATCTATATAACATTTTATACCTTTAGGCGACTAATGTTTTGGTGAAAAACAAGTCAATATTTTACGAATTATAATATGCGATACCAACAAAGGTAATGGCTTAGGTTAAAATGTATACCCGTATTGTGTAGCCTTCATATTAATGTATATAATAGATATATGATGAATTCCTACGAACATCTAGATAATATAATTATTTCAACCGGGATCAAAGTGTGAAATTTTGAATAATACTGATAATAAACAGAGTGTTAAGTGATAAAAACGACTGTGTGTTATTATAGTTTGAATAGTAATAGTAATAATAATAATAACAAAAGCGTATAGGATGATGAACATCCTATGAAGCATATCAAAGAAATGTATATCTATAACGACAGACCAACATATAATGTACTAACTATGTATATATACATAAAACACACACACACACACACACACACACATATATATATATATAGAGGGTGAGAACATTACATTAGACTTTGTTTTGGAGGGATGGGTCACTATTAGATTCTGATTTAGCTGGTACCAGATGGGGTACGTACATACAGCAACAGAAAATGTGTGTATTTGTGTGTGTGTGTGATATTGAAGGTGAGGGGAAAGGGGATAGGGAGAATATAAAAGGGGAAGGAGGTTGTACATCATATAAAATGCACTATGCGATACCCATACACAGTCACTACTCAGTGATACTGTAGCTTATGATTCTATATCATCCCCTCAGTCATCAGGCTGTTAAGCACGCTCAATGGGTCGCTACCCCAACAAGAAAACCAAAGCGAGTTACGCCCGTTGTCTGACCTCTATGCGATTACACAGCTGGCATCTAAAAAAAAAAAAAAAATAAATAAAAAAAAATAAAATAAAAGTAAAATCGTCCATCTCCCACCGTATGAATTGTTATAATATACCACCCCTCCCCATTCTATTAAAGTATGTTCTTATTTTTTATTTCTTTTCATAACATTAAAAAATTGTACGAAAAAAGCTTGTCATCAAATGAATTACTACTGTTATGATTATTAGTACATTATTTCAAATAATGTTATTCATTCTTTTTGAGTTATTTTTCTTTATGTTGTTTTAAACAGTTATTATAATGCCATATCAAACAAAAATAAATAAAAGATGTAGTGAAAAATTAAGGGATAAGTATTCATGGATACTTAAATTATATAAATTGTTGACTCATAGAATCAACGGTGAAAATTTTATTCGATTACGATTTTATCTATCTTTTACTGCACCCATTTTTATAGAATATAACAATGGAAAGTATTTTTTTGATAAAAAAATGTTCTTCTCCGGATTATTATATGTTTTAAGACTCCTAAATTAAAAACAAACTACTAAAATTTACGTTAAAATTCGATATGTTGGCTTCTATGTAGGGCAGTTATGAAGACACTTTACAAAAATAACTTCACAAAAATTTTACTCATACGTGAAATGAATTCCATGTATGGAATTCATATATGGAATTCATTTCTCTAGGAAGAGAAACGATTATGGAGGTAGAAGAATGTTATTATTTGGGAAGTAGAATTACTAAAGATGGACGAAGCAGGAGCGATATAAAATGCCGAATAGCACAGGCGAAACGAGCCTTCAGTCAGAAATATATAATTTTTTTTACATCAAAAATTAATTTAAACGTCAGGAAAAGATTTTTGAAAGTGTATGTTTGGAGCGTAGCTTTGTATGGAAGTGAAACTTGGACGATCGGAGTACCTGAGAGGAAAATATTAGAAGCTTTTGAAATGTGGTTAGAAGAATGTTAAAAATCAGATGGGTGGATAAAGTGACAAATGAAGAGGTGTTGCGGTAAATCGATGAAGAAAGAAGCATTTGGAAAAATATAGTTAAAAGAAGATAGACTTATAGGCCACATATTAAGGCATCCTGAAATAGTCGCTTTAATATTGGAGGAACAGGTAGAAGGAAAAATTGGGCAGACAGGCAACGTTTGGAATATGTAAAACAAATTGATAGGAATGAAGGATGTAGGGGGTATACCGAAATGAAACGACTAGCACTAGATAGGAAACCTTGGAGGGCTGCATCAAACCAGTCAAATGACTGAAGACAAAAAGAAAAAATTCCATGATTTTAAGAAAAAAATAGGATCTTTAATATTACAAGTAATAATATTGAAAAATATTTTACTCTCGTTACTAAACTTTATGTATTTTATTTTTTTAGTTGCATTTTAACAGACTTCAACAATTTGAATTTTACAACAGTTTAAGCCTCGCTCGCAGTATTAATATTGATAATTGATATCAGTATCGATAATATTTTAAAGGAATTTCTTGGGATGATCTATTCAAAAGTTTCTTTCAGATCAATTTTTTTTAAATAAAAAAAAAATATTACACGGTCACATTAATAAATAGTTTAAATTTTTTTCTCTCATAGCTATTTACTATGGGATTAGTATTGCTTACTTAAACACATATTGTACATATCTCTTTTGAAATAATTTTAATATTCAAGTGAAACTACAGAAATACTAGTTGGAATCTGAAATAACAATACCCAGCGGGAAAAATTGCGGGAAAGCTTTCAGAAAACAGAAAGCTTTCCCGCAATTTTTATTTATTCTAATTTTATTTATTTTTTTCTTTATAATTTTTATTTTCCAAAGTCTAGATAGCGCTATAGCAGAGCTATATCTCTACAAGTGAAAGTACTGTAATCGGTTCAGTTTGGGAATATGCAGTTTTCACCGGATCTTGACGTTTTGATACTTAACGAACCCAAAAAACAGGATGGAAATTTTCCGGATGTTTATGTTCGTATGTACTTGTGTATGTTCGATGATGGCCTCTAAATCACCTTATTTCGCCAGAACTACTGGACCGATTTTGGCCAAACTTGGTCAGATTACTTCTATGTAAGGTCAAGGGGGTTGCTGTAGAGCAAGGTCATCCTCAGTATCTCAAGATTAAGGTCATATTTTTCTTAGGCACATTTGTTAACAATTAAAAAATAAAAATATTTGCAACATCGCAATTCCACCCCAAAAATTATTGTTGTAGTCGACTCCAACGTCGTGACATCACAGGTGAGCAGTAGAGTTAAATAAATGAATAATATTTAAAGTGTAAAAAAGAGCGAAATTTGTTCTGCGTAAGTCAGTGTTTCTCAACCTGTGGAGGGCCCCCCCCCATAGAAGGATGTGATAACAATAAATGAGGGCGCGAGCATATCGGAAAGAAAATATTATTAAAAATTTTATTAATTTACTTAAAGGAAAGCAAAACCAAATAAATTCTGACATAATAAATAATAAAATACACATTTACACTGATATAATACACTTATAAATGAGATTGTATCAGTACTGCATAATGTATTTATTAATAATTAACTTAATCAATACTAAATTAAAAACAAGTTTAATAATTATTATTGACTCCCTTGTCTTGCAGAGTAAAGTTTTTCGAAGGAAGGTTTAATATTAGAAATAGACACTCTGAGTTCTTTTTCTATATTTAGCTGAGATTTGTAGAAAATGGTAATAGTACACGAAATTTCAGTGCATTACTTATGGACAGGATGTACTGCACCCATGTCTTTACAAAGTGCAGAAAAGATTCATGATTTTAGGGGTCTAATTTTTATATAATTTACTACGATTACAACCGTCGTTAGCACAATATTCAGACAGGACTCATTTCTTTGGAAGCCAGAGCTTCTCTGTGGATCATCCCATGTGTCCAGACACACTGTGGAGATTTTTGTTTCACAAGAGCTTGGATAGTTTGGAATCTTCCAGACATTGAACGAGCACCATCGGTGGATATTCCGATGCAATTTTTCTACTCTATGTTTGCCTCGTTTATAAAATCATTTAAGGTAGCAAGTAATGCGAGTTCTGTTGCTTTGAGTTTTATTGTTTGCAGAAAAGAAGTCCTACTGCTGCATACAATCTCAAAATCGAATAGGTAATGAAATGAGCATCTTTAATGCTATCTGCTCCTCATCAAGCTGAATTGAAAACAATTTGTCACGCAACTTCCCAAAAAGCTGATGCTGTACATCTTCCGTTATGTCACCAATTCGATGGGCAACAGTATCATTTGATAGAGGTATGGATTGTAATTGTTAGGCAAAATTATCTCCAAACATAGTTTCTACAACCTCAAATGCAGCTGGTAAAAAGCTCTTCACCAATGTTGTGAGGCTTTTTACATCTGGCTATTTTATACAAACCTTTGTAAGAGGCAAGTAAAGCTTTTTCATTCACAGAAGAATTCTTTTTAAAATGATGTTTGCTTTTCAAATTATTTTAATTTAATTCGAAGAAATTCTCGGGGTTTGTGAACTTACTCACTATGAGCGTTTCCAAATGTCGATTAAGTTTATTAGGTTACATGCTGTCTGCTGCCAAAACATTTGAACAAATGACATACAGAGGCCTTTCTTCTTCATTTACTTCAGTACTGGTAAACCCGAAATTTAAGTTTTCTTGAGAATATTTTCTTGATTTCATTTTCGTAACCACGCTCGTCTGTGCATTTGTTGATGCTTCACTATCGTCTAATTCTCATTTTCGTCCACTTTAAAATTTATCCATGATTTTGTATAAATCTACTGCCGTGAATATTTAATACCTTGAATTGCAATTAACACGCAAATTACAAGATACACATTCACGATAGATTCGATAGCGATAGAAGGATCGACTCGACTGAGACTAGCTGAAATCGAATGAGGTGCAACATTTATACATGTTTGCGAAGATGGTCACGCAGACTTTCATGAAATTTTGAGATAAATCGGAACTTCTCGCGAAGCCGTGAGAATGTCTGATAAGGTGGACGTAAGACAGAGAGCAATAGAGAGACATCAATTCAAATTTTGTCAATTATACGGATCGGTGTTTCAAAATCAATAAATTTTCTTAATCTTACTACTTTGTAACGTTTGTAATTAAGGTGGTAGTTTAGCTTTAGCATCAAAAAACTAAAAAGACTCGATGAAAATTACGATTGAAAATTGGGTCGCAAATATTAAAAGGTTGTGAATAACTAATAAACAAGCTATCACGGCTAAGTTGTGAAATTCGCCGGCCTCTGTGGCGCGAGTGGTAGCGTCTCGGCCTTTCATCCGGAGGTTCCGGGTTCGAACCCCGGTCAGGCATGGCATTTTCACACACGCTAAAAATCCTCTGAAGCAATACCTAGCGCTGGTCCTGGAGGTTAAAAAAAAAACGTTGTGAAATTACATTAGTTTAGTTAGTGCCGACCGTCGCCGCTAGTACCGCCACATCCGCGAGAAATAAATATGGTATGCGCGTGTGTTTAAGTTAGAATTATTGAATTAAATAAACGAAAAAATATTATATTTAAATAAAATGATAAATATTTTTAATTAAGTTGTTTGTATAAGTCGTGCATCAGCACGATGTTTTCAAAAGCTGACAACTGTGTTGTCAGTTCTCTTTTTTCGTTATAAAAGAGTGGACATCAGTAACTTTGGTCACTAGCCCGTTGGAAATTGGTAACGTATGATCGGAATTCGAACCCGAGACCTTCGCTTGAAGTGCCGAGACGCTACCTATTCGGCCACGGAGGTCGGCAGAACAAATTTAGAAGTAACTATTTAGTGGTTTTTTCCATTAAATTCCTTTTTCTTATTTTTATTAAAAAGAAGGTTTCTTTTCACTTATATTTTTTGCAAATAACTTGTTCCACATTGATACAGTCCTATAAAATATATATATATATATTAATATAATGTATATATTCAAAATTAAGGGTTAATAAGTAGTATTTTTCTGCTACGTTCTCTAAAGAACACTTTAAAACAATTTTGCTTAGGATTTTGTTTTTTGGTTTTGGTGTTTTTCCAATATTATTCAGTTAGTGTTTGTTTTTCTTTCGTTCTAGGTTTTCCTTTTATTGATATCGGTAACTTTGTAGATTTTGCATTTTGTTTCTGAATATTTCTCTATAGTAAATTTCCTGTTCCTTTTTGGCTAGTTCTTTTATATTTTTAGTCCGATCAATTTACTCTGTTTTATGAAGTAGTTAAGTATTTTCTTTCTTAGTCTGTTTTCACTCATTCTTTTTAAATATACAAAGAAGAATATTCTCTTTTTTCTATTGTATTTTTTTGAAATTTTAGTATAGCTTAATTTAATTTAATTTTGGTTAAGCCCGTCGGCTTAATATTTCCTTATTAAGAATTTTTTCCATTCTTCATTTATTTGTGGGCAAATTATTTCTGCGGAGCATAAACATTAAGGTTTTATTGTTATTTTGAAGACCTAAATTTTGCGTTGGAGAATATAGATTTTCTATTGTCCTAAGTATTTCTTGTAATTTTTTTTTTTGGTTGATGATCTCGCTACATAAGCTTGAAGCTTGCCCGTGGGATATGGAAATGGAATTTTATAGCTTATGAAAAATGCCATGGCTGACTTAGTTTCCAGATGAAAGGCCGAGATGTTACTACTTCGCTACGGGGGGATCGGCTCCGGTAATTTCAATACCAAGATTGATATGGTAATTCAATTTTATTTTGCTTTGCTTTCTTAAAAGTAGTTTGTTAGATACAACATTAAAATTTCTACTGAATATTTAATGTGGTTTTTCGACTTCAAAAAAAGTCGATTACTTTTTTTGAAGACGATAGTACTTTATAAGTGTCCTATTGATTATTTCAATTTATTTGCTTGAATTACAGTAATATTAAAAAAGAAATCTCTGAATGATGCTTCGCGTTTGGTATTAACGACTAAAAGATAAGTAGATTTAAAATCATTTAAAAATGAATTTTTTGTGCGATTAATCGAAAGTTTGAGGGATTTTTAAATACGTTTCATTGAGCCTAAAACAAAATATCGTAGCAGAAGACAACATTCTTATATTTCTTTGAAAAATTATAAATAACATCTAAAACAATCGTAAATTATTATTTAAATAAAAAATAATATCCGGAATGTACTTACAGTTTTAAAATTTATCAGTCAGGTGAAAAATTGAATTTTAAGCTCTATCCTAGTTGCCAGGATATTTCAACAACATCGTTTCCAGCTATTTATAAAATAAAGTAGTAATAATGGTAATATCATAGTCATTCATTCAGTGTATAACGATTTTAATTATAATATTATCTGTAATATATATTTCATACACGAAACCGAATAATAAACGAAATAATGATCAAGAATTGTTGAGATCAGTAAACAAATTTTTATATTTTTTGACAAAATAATTTTGTAGGTTAACGTTACGGATGAAACCATGGAAAAAAATTTCAGTATTAACCAATTAATTTATTAATAATAAGGTTAAATTAAAAACTTTTACGAAAAAAATGAACCATCAGTTAAAACTTTTTATGATGAGTATAGCTAATATATAATATGTATTCATGCGGGGAGATACAACAAACAACGAAGAAATTTTAAGAAAATTTAATGAAAAACAGAGTCTAATGAATGAAATGAGAAAAATGAAGAGTAACTTGTTGGATGAGCCTTATTTTTAGAGCAGAGAAGACTTGTTGAAAAGATTTGTGGAACGGTAGAAGTATGTAAGAAGAGAGAGAGAGAGAGAGAGAGAGAGAGAGAGAGAGAGAGAGAGAGAGGAAGGAAAAATACTAAGAAGATAAATTACTTGAAAGACGGATGTTATGAAAGGTTAAAAAAGAGCGCAGGATAGTTTAGCGAGAAGTTGAGCGCTAAGTATACATAAGCATGTGAAGATGATTGTCATATATATGTAGATTGAAATCTGCATAATATTATAATTTAATTAGTACAAAGAGTGGCTCTAAATTCAAAATAAATATAAAATAATGATGATAATAATAAAAAAATAATTTTGTTAAATAAAATTTATCCATCTTAATTAAAGATATTGGTTTCATATTTCAAATAAAACAATAACTTATTGTGCTTTACATAGTAAAAAAAAAAAAATTACTTTTTTATTTATATTTTGTGAAACAAACAAAAATAATAAGCCACGTCCTAATTGAAAAAAATGTTCATCGTTACAATGAATTAAAACAAAGGAAAAATTAATTTTTATCTCGTGGGAAATAACTGTGTGAATTGTCTCATTTTAAAACTTTTGTACTCATCTGATTATAATAATCAGGTAAAATGTAATACGTATAAATGATGTGGATAGTATGCAATAAGGCTTTTTTCTATAAAAATTATTGATTAATAAATAAATATATTAAAAAAAATATCAAAAAGACCGACTTTTCGTTTCCGACGCCCTCACAATTCGCAAGCAGAAACGCGTTAAACGGTACGTTAGATTAACGAATGGACCTTTTACACGCAAATATCAAGTTTCAATTCGATTACTACTGTGACTTTGCATAAGCGCGTATGAAAAATACATCGCTACACAGTCAACATGACCTCAAATTGAGATTATGTGATTGTTGTCGAAGTTAAATTAAGGGTAACTAAAGAACGACTCAACCAGTCATAAAATTTCAGATCACTTCTACAGCATATCTAAATTTTAATGGAATTGATCAGATAATGGGGATTTTCGAGGCACAAAATTTTCATTTTTTAGAACATTTTGAGTGTAATTTAAAAACGACTCGACCAATCTTCCTCAAATCTTTACATGCATAACCTCAGGTACACTACTACAGAATATCTAAATTTCAGTGTAATTGATTCAGTAATTTTAGAGATTTTCGTGCCAAAACATTTATTCATGAATGGTATTTTGGAGATTTTTGAGCCACAAAACTTTATATATGATATTATTTTTGTACTCTTCACATCTCAAAATGAAAATAACTCCTATCCAAAGCCACCGTACGACGGGAATAATACCTCAAATTGAGGTTATGTTATCTATTGTCTATATTAAATTGAGGGCAGCTTACGAACGACGCAACTGATCTTCATCAAATCTTCACATGCATAACTTCAGATAAATTACTACAGCATTCGTAAATTTCAATGAAATGATTTTGTAATTTTGGAGATTTTGAGCAGCAAATTTTATACATAGGCCTAATATATATATATATATATATATATATATATATATATATATTGTCGCGTGTTCGCGGTTCGACCATGGTCTTGAGAGACTATCAAACAAACTAACAATCCCTTATAAATAAAGTTAGAATAATAGAAATTAATAAAAATTTAATAAATTAATAGTTAGAAATAATAAGAAACAACACTCTACAAAAAATCTTCGAAATCAATGAATTCGGTGAAATCAAGAGATGAATGCTTAAATATTGTTGGTAAAAGAAAACTGAATGGATGGAAATGAAAATTTCCTTATTTTTCCTATCGCTAAAACAATGATTTTCGACTAGAATTTTGGTATTTTTCTATATTCTGAAGTCTCTTGACTTCAAAAATAATAAAATACTTGTTAAAAATATTAATGTTAATTCGTTTGTGTTGGTTTTTATGTAGTTTCATATTTCAAAAATCGTTTAACCTGCAGTCTAATTTGGTAAGGTTGTTCATCAGATTGAGTAGAACAAAATTTCCGTAGAAGGAAATATAAATTCTTGCTGCATTATTCAATGTTAATGTAAACAAAAAATTACTAAAATTTTCAGAAATTAATATTTGGCTGAAATGTTTCTGTCGAGTTATACATACAGAGAAATAGGAAAAAATAGCCGTATGTTAAAAACAAGATTACCAAATAGTCGGTTTTTTTGTATTTTAAATGGACAATAAGGTTTTTATTAACTTAAATGCTTTACCCGATAAGGTACTTCATCTTTTAAACTTCTTTTGCACGTACCAGATTAGAGATTTGATTGGTTCAAATGTAGTTTCTCACCAAATTTCATCTAAAATACACTGGCTCTTTATCTTTTGGCGCCCTCACTCGGTCTATCGATCCACATTTCATGTCTGACTTATACAGAAAACCAAAAAGGGGAAAAAAGTAATTGAAGACTGGTGAGAAAAAAGGATGTTGTAGAGAATCTAAAGGCAAACAACTGCAATCAAATGATAGACAGATAGCTTAAGTTTTCTCCAGGTTATAGGTGCTCATCTTTTCCAGAATTCCTTAATGAACGGGATATTTTTACCTAAGAAAGGAATTAGAACATAACTGGTTCCGCTCTTGGGTAAAAATGATTCAGAACGGCAAAAGGTTACGCATTAATAAATAATATGTATACTCCCAACAACAATAGTTTTTTATTCTTGAAATTAAAAATCCACCCAGAACAGATATGTTTCTTCTCAAGGAAAAACCTCGTTTGTATAAGAAGTGGGAGTTTCTTATACTCCTGTTTAGAAACGGGAGTTTAGAGAAGCATAAATATTCCCAAATCAGCTGATTTGGAAGCCGAGAGTTCCAGCGTTCAAGTCCTAGTAAAGCCAGTTATTTTTACACGGACTTGAATACTAGATCGTGGATACCGGTGTTCTTTGGTGGTTGGGTTTCAATTAACCACACATCTCAGGAACGGTCGAACTGAGACTGTACAAGACTACACTTCATTTACACTCATACATATCATCCTCATTCATCCTCTGAAGAATTATCTAAACGGTAGTTACCGGAGGCTAAACAGGAAAAAGAGAGAGAGAGAGAGAAGCATAAATTAAAATTCCCAAACCAGATTAAGTTTTTATAATATTAAATAATCTTTACAATGTTTATTTTATTTAAAAATGGTTTAAGTTTTTATTTAAACTCTATTTTCACTTCTTTTACTAAAATAATGAACGATATAAAAAAGGTAATAAACTGAAAGTACGGAGGGAAAGGGACAAATAGGTTGGGAATCAACTAATTATTATTACTTTAGGACTTAATAATTATCGTTAGAAATTCTTAGAATTTTAAAATAAACCCGTTTAGCAATTTTAAGATAAATTATAATCGTTTATGTTTAGTTGTACTTCAGATAAGGAAGGAAATTCGTTCGATGAGTTATGTCGTTGTGGAAAGTAATTAAACCGTGAAATTGTTTATATAAAACACAATAAGCCGCATTACATAACGTAACATATAGTCTATAACTGGTGCGATACGAATATGTATAACACATGGCATATACATTAATGAACTCTTGAAAAGAACAAGTGCCCCCTCTGCATAACTAATGAACATATTTATTACTTTTATCATAGACAAATTGAAAATAATATAAAGCTGGAGGGCCGGGATAGTAGGGGTTAGGTTATACTATAAGAGAAGGGAAGGGAAGGTCTGTATCCCTACGGACTAAAGTCTCAAGGGATCCGCACCCCTGTTCCCTGTTCCCAGTTCCCTGCCTTTAGGTCTCCCTTCGTATAAACAAACTCACATTCCTCTTCTTATATCATGTATTGTATAAAAACATGTCTCATTGTATCTTAACAACCAACTCTTTCACTAGTGTTTTACGCGTATATATTATAGTATATCAAAATTTATGATTCCCGTGCTATTTGTCTTTATTAATTCACGGTAGTTTGATATTTTTAAATAATTTATTGTATTTTATATTTTCATTCTAGATGTTCTTCGATTGTTGAAAAATGAACAGAAAATATTTTTAGTTAATTAAATGAAGGTTTATGAAAGAACATTTTATTTAATGATGCAGTTATAACAACATAGCTGTAATAACGTAGCTATTTAATGTTGCAGCTGCTTCGTTAAATATAAAAAAATACGTATGTATTACATACGTATTATATATATTACAATAGTAAATAATTATAGTATTAAATAGTTAGAGAATAGAACCAAAGGATTAATAATGGGATCCGACTAGGGATAAAAATCCAAGGTATCAAAATCAATTGTTTACTCTTCGCAGACGACATGGACCTACTAACTGAGACGCGGGATGAAGCCGAAGATCAGATCTAGAACTTGAAAAATAAGCAGCGAAAATAGGTCTGAAAATCTCCTTAAAAAATATAAAAATAATGACCGACATCAAAAATCCACCAAGGCATCTTAAAATTGGAGAACAAAAGATAGAGACAGCCCAAGAATTTTATATCTCGGAGAATGGATCAGCTTGAATGCCCTCGACAAAAAAGGCAATGGATACCAGAAGAAATAAACCCGAACTAGCCGTTTTTTACCAGAAAAAAATCTCTATCCTGGAATGCAAAAATACAATACTAAAACACGGTAATCAAACCGGAAGCCTGTATGCAGCCGAAACATTATCCATCACCGACTACGGCCCGATCGAAAAAAAGGAAAATCTTAAGAAAAATCCTAGACTCCCAAATTCCAAACTACAAACTAACTCGCATCAAAAACGAAACCCAATACAAAAAAAAAAAAACAGGAAATCCGTATAAAATTAACTGCCTTTACTAGGATTTGAACCTTAGAATTCTCGACTTCGAAATCAGTTGATTTGCGATGACGAGTTCACAAGTAGATCAGAAATTACTTTTTTACGGATTTGAATACTAACTAGATCGTGGATACCGGTGTTATTTGGTGATTGGGTTTAAATTAACCACATTTCTCAGGAATGGTCGACTTAAGACTACACTTCATTCACATTCATACAAATGATCCTCATTCATCCTCTGAAGTAATACCTTACGGTGGTTCCGGAGGCTAAATAGTGAAGGACAGAGAAGGGGGAACGGGTTTAATGTTTTGTCTAAATTTTTTTTATAGTGCAAAAAATTTCTTGTCATAAAGTTAAACATTTCGAGTGGCGAAAATGTTAAGAAAAAAAAAGTAACAAAATTACTACTCTTTCAATCGTGTAAATTTCTAAATTTACTTAAAATTAGTAAATTATTTAAAAGTTTCGTTGCAACAGGTTTTGTTGTTTTGTATAATCATATATATATATAAATAAATAGAGAAGATGGGTATGATAGAAATAAATAAATAAATTCATTGAAGCTTCCTTTACTAAGCCAGATATTTTATATTATAATAATATTTTATATTGTTTAGTTTAATGTATGGAACACAAAGTTAACATCGAAATAAAACCCATCTCAATTATTTACAGATGGAGTTTAATTTTTAAAAACAATTCAGTTTGATTTATGCAGATGAAACCAATTTGATCCTGCTTTGCTCTGAAGCGCCTTAATAAAATGCTAAACTTGTCTTCATTATTTATTATTTATTTTACCTACATATATTCTCGTATAAAGTATAATGTGATCTCTTGGGGTTCCCTTAAAAAAGTCAGAACGAGTTTTGAAGGTACAAAAATAGGCTGTCAGAACATTATCTGGAGTCCATAAGTACGAGGATAAATCGTGTAAATAGATATTTAAAAGATTAAATACGTTAACTTATCTTCGTATTTATATTTGTGAATTTTAAAAATGCTAAAAAGCATGTCCATTTATTCTTAAAAAATAATAATATACATCTTTACCAAACCAAACTGTTTTCTTACAACTCAATACAATATTTCGAGTCTGAACTATCTAAAGAATCATCCCAACAATTTATTTAAAATATAATCTAAAACATTTTCTTTTAAGAAAACAATTTTACTGTGTCGAGGAATTTTTAAATTACACAATTAAAATAAAAGACTTATTTGCATCCGTTCATGTACATAAATACGATCTCAAAATAATAATCATTAGCGATCTCTGAATTGTAAATATGGAACTATTTTGTAGTTAATTTTTTATTTGTTTGTACGAAGTAAAATAAGTTTTATGATCGCGAAAAATTTAGGTTTTCAGATTTAAACGGAAATATCTATTTTGACCATCCCTGAATTCATTTTAACTACATTTTCATTATTACGTAGTGCTCGTTTTACTACTCATTTTAACTACTACGTTTTGGCGTGATGTCTGTACGTACATATGTATCTCGCATAACTCAAAAACGATTAACCGTAGGATGTTGAAATTTTGGATTTAGGACGTTTTAACATCTATTTGTGCATTCCCCTTTTGATTGCAATCGACTGGACCAAAAGTGTCCAAAAAGCGCAAAATCCAAAAGATTTGGATTTTGGACTTTTTCTTAAGTTCAGTAATAAGTCCTCATTCAGAACTTTTCAACGATGTGTAGTGGTACTTATTTTCATTGGTTCAAGAGTTATAGCCAAATAAAATTTTAATTAATGAAATATTTGGATCATAGGGAAAGGCACATCGGTTCGAATCGACTTTTTTAATTCCTTTTTTTAATTTAAATATATTGATTTATTAATAATTATTATTTTCTGATTGTAAAAAAGCTTTACGTAATTCAATAATAACAATAAAAAAAAAAATATGAAAAAATATCAGAAGTTATTAATGAATTAAAATTTTATTTACTTTCTATTTAAAAAAAAAAAATGTGTATATGTAATTTAATAGGCGTACAAGGAAGTCATGTGGTGTCCACTTCAGATTTTTTTAAATTAATATATTTGTTATAACATTATTTCATTTGTTTGTATTTAAATAATATTTATTTGAACAGACCTATTTTTTATCTTATTATTTCTTTTATATTTATAATTTTTTCTTATTGATGTGATTTATATAATGTATAATTAAGTATCGATCGAAATAAAAAATTTACTTATTTTTTTGTACATCTAGTACTGGCAAATAATTGAAATAAAAGAATTTTTTAAAACATTTTTTTTATGAGAAATTAGCTAGAAAATGAAGGAGAAATTTTTTTCTGCGTAAATTTAGTCAATTTAATCAGCCTATGGCGAGGTATATAATGTGAATATTTGTGTACATTTATTGTTAAGTTTTTCATGGTATAAAACTAAATATATGCTAACACTTTATACGTATACATATACATACAACATTTTTTAACCTAATTTTTTTGTTTTTGGACTTGTGAGACCTCAATGAATTAAAATAAAACAATAATGAGAAACCCAAAACGCCATTACAAACACCATGCACTAAAAAAACAATCTAATAATAACAGTATTCCTATAAAAATCATAATAGAAAAAAAAACAATAAATACTCCAAAACCAAAAGGCATAATAAAGAATGCTTAACAAAACATCGATAAATAATAATAGTAGAAGGCGATACGTATTGACCAGAACTAATCATTTTCGTAGTTGTGTACTACTACGAGAAAAATTAAGCACACTCAAAGTAAGTATGTACGAGAAAGTATACATGATAATAAATCTTATGTTATTATTTTTAATTTTCTTATATTATCTTGTAGTTTAATTTTTAAATCGTTTATTTATAAATTATTTAATATGATTATATTTAATAATTTATTTTATAAATTTATTAAAATCATATTTCTGAAAGATATAATTTATATGTACGTGAAATTAAATTGTATTATAATGTTAGCGAAGTTCAAGAGGTACTATTATCAAAGGCAGTTAATGCGCTACGGTACCTTTAGAGTAACAAGCTATCATATATACAATCCTATATATCACATGACATATGCATATTGGATGGATTTACATGCATATTGCAGTTGAACGCGTCTCAACCCATCTATAAACCGTCGTGTGTAAATAACCACGTGCATCCAGTCGAGATATGAGACACATGGTAAAGGCAGTTGCTAAGGTACTAACTCGCTATTTACCCCCCGAGTAACGTTTAAGCTACCTATTTCACTTCAAGGCTTAGCAGTGTGCTTGCTTTAAGCTACATGCTAGTTTAGATAGGGTTAGACTGCAGTATGGACTTATATAACAGGAGAGGACGTGTCGTATAATTTTACACTTAAGTTGTTGAATTAAGATGGAAATTTAAAGTAATGAAATGTATTAAAGCGCACTCATGTGCATACGTATATACACATATATTACATTAATTTAAATATGCGATAAGATGTTTACTCCCTTATTGGACCGTGTGGTATTCAAAATAGTTTAATTTAAAAGCATTTTGAATTTTCTCCGATTCTAGATAATTTTTTGTTTTAGTTCTACATAAAAATACAAGAAAATTACTAGCGTGGAAAATTAAAAATATTTTTATGACTTTTTTTTATATTAATTAATTGATATATGTTTTTGTTTATTCCCTTCTATTGCTTATGATAAAATTTAGATTTTTAGCAGTAAGCTCCTTTTATTACAATTTAAGTTATCTGAAAAAACTGACAACAAATTTTTAGTACTTTTCTGCCATTGGCTATTTATTCTTATATAGTGGAAATATAATGATACATGAAAACGTTACCTTAGATTATTTTTTTGGGGGTGAGATAATTTAAGTTTAATTGTAAAATTATTATATGTTTAAATAAACAAAAAAAGGTATTTTTTAATTCTTTTGTGCTCTCCCACCAAAAAAATAACCTTCCAAAACTTTTTTTGTGTTGTCTAAGTTTACTATGTTAAATGGAAGAGACCAAATAAGATTCCACTAAAAAATTTACAAGCAATAAAAAATTAAAGATTTGTTTTTTGGGGATGAGGGAATGGAGAATGATGAAATTTATTGCAATACTATTATTAAATACTATTATAGGCTAATAAATATTTTTAAAAAATCAAAAAAATCGATATCTTTAAATTTTCCAATGTAGCTCCCAAAGTATTCTTTTGAGCCTCTTGCACCAGTACTACTATGATTAGGAAGACATAAAAAAATTGATTAATAATTATACAATACGTAAAAAGAGAGCTTATTTCGATTTTTGGAGAAGGGGAGAATTTTCTCCTAAATTCTTCCGCCAAATAATAACTTTTATTAAATGGTAAGATAAACATGTACGTATGTATTGATAAAAGTGGGGTTATGTTTAAGCCCACTTAAAAAGTATAAATTATATAATAAGTATTAAATGGGGTTATATTTGCAAAATTTTGAGAAAAATAAATTTCGACCCCAGAGGAACTGTCTACTCCACTCCCTGGAGATATTGACCCCCAACCATTACTAACAAATTTCCCCATGTACACGTGCCAGATTTCTTCAAAATCGGTCCATCCGATAAGAAGTTATTAAGTTTCAAACACGCCAACATGTAAGTACGTACGTACGAACATAACCCCCGCATTTTGTTTGTTTTTTGGGGTCCGTAGGTCATAAAATGTCGAGAAATGTAAAAAAAAACCCAACCCAATTTTTTGATATATATATATATATATATATATTATGTACGTACCTACAACAAATATGTACATACATGTGTATGTACGTATATGTTGGCGATCTGACATAAATTCTTTTGGAAGAATTTTTATATTTTTACATTAGGCGATTGAGTTTTATTATTGAATTAAACAATATACATAAGACTGACTGTATGCAAAGTAATATACTAACAACAAGCAATAAATATTAACAATTAAAAAACACGACTGCCGATAAAAAAATTACTGAAAAACATTATTCTTTTCTTCTGATTTGGTTCCATCGTAATTTTGTATTAACTGCAAATATCCCGTTTGAATTTTGAAAATCAGAAGATTGGTTGCGAAGATATAACAACATCCGAATAGCCTTGATCTGTTAGATCGAGAGTGTACCTAATGCATGAAATATTAGCTTTTAACCTACTAAAAAATACCCCGTTTGAATTTTGAAAATCGGACGATTGTTTGCAGAGATAAAAGAGCACCCCATTGCACCTTTCAAAACAGCGTCCCAGGGGCACCCCTTTTGTTATCAGTTGATGATGATGATTGCTCTAGCCTTGCACGAGGTGCTCGCACCACCTGACCACTCTAGCCTCACACGCAGTTCCCACAGGGAGCCCATTATTATTTAAAAGAAATTTTTTAAATTTATTTCTTAATATTTTATTATTTTATTTAACGTAAATATAATTATACTATTTTTGTAATTTTATTCATTCAATTTATCTGAATCATTCAATTCAAACACAGTGATAAATTAAGGTGGTTTCACAATTGAAACATGAGCTGGTAAACTTATATACACATTCACAGTTCGCAGTTCATTAAAGTTTGTTCTTCCACCGGGAAATTCCCAGTACAACATATATTTTTTATAAATATACATACATATATGTAATATATATACATAGTTATGTAGCCTATGACACTCCTGGAAACGTAAGGATTCCAATGGGGGGGGGGGGGGTGTCATTCATGTAAGTTCCGCCGTTGAGCTGCTGCAGTGGAATAAACATACATACATACACCTTAATAAATAACATGCTTACATGATCGAACATACTCCCTGTCAAAAAATCATATGATTTTTTTTCTTAAATGTTTAAAAACAGTAAATAAGAAGAAGCAACACCAACAAATAAGAGCGAGAAGAAAGAATATGCTTACATAATCGAATATACTTTTGGTAACAGTTTAACAGTTTTCTCAAAACAATAAATAACAAAAAATAATAATTATAAAATAAATTAAATTTTACTACCGTAATTCATTCATTCAACATCGTAGCAGATCTTAAAACACATCCTTTTTCCCTTTTCCCTTTTTCCGGCAAGTAAATCGGTCCAGCAGTTTTTAGTTTATACCGGACATACATACGAACATTACCTTTTATATATATATAGAAGAAGAAAGTCTGTTTGTATATTTGTTTGTTTCGACACGGCGTCACGTAGCGGTTATAGTTTTTTGAAAAAATTTGTCTTTTCACAAAACTAATGTATATTCTGAATATGAGCCAAATCGGACCATAAATACAATTTTTCGAAATATATCGACTCCAGCGCCACCCAGCGCGGGTCCAAACTAATTCAGAAACCTTCGCAGGCGTGCCCACAACAACTCACCAAAGTTTCATCGCAATCGGATGAACGGTTTAGGAAGGCATAAGAGATATGCAGACAGATGAACATTCATTTTTATATATATATAGATTTTTTGGCCTTGTAGTTACAATTAAACACATATATATATTTATATGGCACGTAAGGATTCTAACGCGGGGTCGTACATCTAAATCGGTTCAGCCGTTGAGCTGCTATGGTGGAATAAACATACATACATACATACACCCTAAAAATCTGAATACTTTAGTTGTTATTTATCAGTATTATTCTCACAACTATGAGGGTAACGAACACTACGGCGGTCCAGGAGGCGGTCCACCTGTCAAGACGGGAATGGCGAGCGAAGCGTGCTCTGTAGCCCTGGGATAGGTCCTAGGGCCTACTTGGGCTGTGGCCTACGAGTTATCTTCATTTATTAGAAACCAAAAATGACATCGTAAAACTTTAAAAGCCTGTAAAGGTTTCTAAAAATATACTATGAATTGAATTTTCAATTTTCTAAGATAAAATTAATATGTTTAAAAAATAAAGACTTTATACAAATTAACAAAAGTTTATTTTTGTACTTAATAGACATTAATATGTTTTTGAAAACTAAAAGATTCAAATATTTTATCTTTGTTAGCAGTATGCTTTTCCTAGCACGCCTCTGTATAAGCTTGACATAGCAAAGTTCTTTAAAGGTTAACGTCCAGTACTGAAAAGCGAAAGATATAAAAACAAATCAATAGAATTATAAATTACAGAATAATAACTAGTCTGTTCAATTGTAATTGTAAGCTTATGATTTAACTTAACTTAAATAATTAACTGTAGAATTATGAAACAGACTTTAGGTGTGACTTATTCTACAAGATTTACTAAAACATTTTGTATTTATAATTAAAATTATAAATTAACAAAATAATATGTAATTACTTTAGAAATCTCGGTAGAAAATGAACAAATATGCACATTTTTTGTTAATTATCAGATAATTAAATCAATTTAATTGAAATATAATCTTTTAATATAGTACATCTTTAATTTCTTAAAGTAATAAAAATTTACATACTAATACTTAACATTTTACTATAATTAAAAAAAAAATCATAAATTTATTAAAAAATTTCATACATTCTAATATAGTAATCAAATTTCAGGTACTTTTTGATACCTACCTGTTATATTTTTTTTTTAGCAACATTCAGTTTGACTTATTTGCTGGACTTTTCAATTTCTTTTTGTTTTGAAACATTCTTTTGTTTCATCATGCTTCCTCCTGTTTCTTTAGAGCCTCAATTTCTGTTCTATATTCTTCTTTACTTCTTTTTACCTCTACTACGTTCCTTTCCAAAACCAGTTATATCCTGGATATATTAATATATGGACCCGCTAAATCATCTTTATTTCTATCAAATCATTTTTAATATTCTTTTGTAATATTACATGTCTAAAGTCTCTGTTTTTTGTTTTTGTTTTTCCTGTCGACCACGTTTCAGTGCAATAAAATGTGGCTCATAAAAACATTCCTTTCAAATATTTATTTCAATTCTTAAATTTATATTTGATATCAGAAGATTTCTTTCTGAATTTAATATTTCCGGGTATTCACGACTGTTCTGATATGTTCTTTATTTCGTATATCCTTTGTAATTTTAGTACATAAATAAACGTATTTTGAAAATTGTATATTATATTCTTTGCTCATAACATAAATTTTCATTATTCTTCTTTTTTACATCTTAATTTATTTATTTTCTTAAAAATATTATTTGTTAATAAATTAAATTTTTCCCACAGCGGTTAGTTTTTCTCAGAGTATTCAAGTTTTTTATTTATTTAAATACTATCTTATTTTTATTCTGGACTGTTTAAAATATCTATCTTTTTCGTATTTTCTTTCATGTAGGTAAAAATAAAATTAAATCTTTTTCTTATATTTTTTATCATCTTCATTTTTTAAAAATTTTTTACAGCTTATTCTTTTAAAAATTGAAGAAAAAAAATGTTTTTCTATATTTTGTTCTATTTCGTGAAATTAAACATTGTATTTTTATTTCATTCTTCATAATCAAGTACATTTTTTTTAAGTTCTAAAAAAAATTGTATGTATGTAATTTTCTGAGCTGAAAAAAAAAAAAAAAAAAAATCGATTTTTTTTTTGTTAAATTTTTTAAAAACTTTTTTCATGTAATGAAAATACTTTTTTCATATAACTAAAAACTTTTTCATTCCAGAAAAATAATACAACTTCTTTGTCAGATTTTTTTTTAGTTAGACCTATGATGGAAAAAATAATAATGCTTTTGTTAAAATTTACGGATGGTAATTCTATAGCCTTATAAAATTTTCATATCGATACGTTCAGCCTATAAAATCCTTATTTACCCAAACAGAATAATTAATTATCTACTAACAAACATAATTTACGTTAACTCTTATTACATGTAATATTAAAAGATTTTACGTTATATTTAATTAAATAATAAGTAAACCGTGTTTGTTTATTTAATAGCAAGCAGAAATAAAATATAAAATTTAATCGATAATATAAATAAATAAAATCGTCATATTGTATCGTTTATGTTAATGAAATTTTTAACTACTTTAAAAATACTATTTGCAAGACCACAGGTTTGTTCCAAAAAGTTATGAATTTCATTAAACCAGTATTTAGTATTATAAAAATTAAATTTTTTTAGTAATCTATTTTTTACCGGTTTCTCAGAAATATAATAAGTTTTTAATTTAGAAAAAAAATATTCCCAGATTTCTCGATTAGGTATCCTTATGAGCAATTTACCGTTTTTTGGATCGAATACGTACGTAAGGTATCCTAGTTCGATTAAATGAGAAAACAAAAGATTATAGTCTGGTTTTATATATTTTTTGCTTTTACAAAAAATACTTCTTAAATTTATTATGTCTTCTAATTCTATACGGTGATGGAAATCGATCGAAACGTTTTTACGATTAAGTAATTTTTCGATTATTTTCTTTATAAACGGGTGTTTAAATAGAACCGTAAGTCGATCGATATATCCTGACTCTATCCAGTAATTACTTATCGTGCCGTCTTGTAGAAAATTTAATATAGAAAACGGGTTAAATATTCTTCTACCTTTCGTACTGGTGTAACCGTTATACCATTCGCGAGCCTTTCTTATCGTATCGTTTTTTAAATGAATTATAGGATTTTCAAAAAGATTCTTGACTTCGGTTTCTGAAAAACCATAGAATTCAACGAACGGGTGGTTATATAAAAAAGTGTATACTTTTACGTTGTTCAACCCCGAAAGCCCTACACCGGCTATATAAGAAACTCCTGTTATTACGGCTCTTTCTACGTACTTATTCGATTTACAAAGCATCGAAATCTGTCCTATCACCAATTCTACAATATTTTCTAATTCTTTAACATCTATTTTAAATAAAGCTCTCATAATTATAGAATCGTATTCATCGATAAGAATGAATACTTTCGTATTGTTAAAATGCTTATATAAAAATTTACTTAGCTGTTTCAAACCGATCTTTATCTCTCTCGGTGACATTTTAAGAAAACTTTCTTCACAGCACCACTGTCTACATCTTTCCTTTTCTTCATTATTCAGTTTCTTGCTGTAAATTAAATATTTATGTTCGCTAAAACTATCGTGTATTTTATCTCCAAGTATTTCGATTACATCTTCATACCTTGTAATCGGATAATCCGCCTTCAAATCTATATAAATTACAGGATACATACGGTAGTTTTTGTAGAAAAACTTTTTGTCGTTATATATCTTAAGCTTTTTAAAAATTTTATACGATTCGTTATAACTTTGATTCGTTCGGTCACCGTATTTATCGACAGGTATAGATAAAAAACTTCTCAGCATATCAAGGTTAGTACTTTTTCCGAATCTACGAGGGGCTGTAATTAATTTTGCTCCTACGCCTTGGAATATTCGTTTAATTAATAAACTTTTATCGACGAACGCCGGCATCTTTGATACCGTTAAAAAATCTGAAGTATGCGAGTAAATTGTTTTCTCTTCTTTAACCTATAAAAATTAAAAATCATTCCTGTAATAATTATCAGTTAATTTTTTTTATCTTTCAGTAAAAAAAAAAAAAATAATTGAAATGATTATTTGGTTTGTTTATCTAAAGCAAAGAACTTCGTAAGTTGTGTAATTCTATGATATTTAATAAAGTATGTAAATAATTCATTCTTACTGATCTACATAAATTTAAAAAAATAAAATTATTTAATCACCCTATATTTTTTCTAATTTGAAATTTAAATAATAGTTGTAAAATATTGCGGGAAATTGTTTTATATTTTAGTTAATCCATGAAAATTAATATCAATTACAAAAATTTTTCTTACAAAAAAAAAAACTGAAGAAAAGTGAAAGAAAATGTTTTTACTACTTTTTAACTTAATTCAAGTTTACTCCTATGTGAAATACGAAAAGAGAATTCTAAATCCAAAGTAGTTCAGTTAGGTTTTCCATTTACTACACTGGAAGTTTATCGTTCTTGTTTTATGTATTTAAATGGAATAATTCTCATACAGGAAAAAAATGAATCGAACTACCATTAAGTAGTAATTATCAGCTGTTTACTACTGACTGCAAAATCAAGATTTCCTGGCTGTTACAGGATTTAAATCTGAATGTAGCGGAAACTTTAACCTATATTTTACATGTGCAATTAATTAGTTGTCTAACAGTTTTGGATTAATGATTTTTATGTTCTTAAAACAAACGTAATAGTTATTTAATTTTTAAAACTAACTGTTTCTGGACTAAATAATTCACGTGTAGAAAGTGGTTGATAAATGAAGACTGGTCGATAAACACCCAAATTGGGCTCGAAAAATTAAACAACCTTGGTTATTTGGTAATATGTTCCAGTGTTCAAGTCCTAGTAAAGGGAGTTACTTTTATATGGATTTGAATACTAGATCGTGGATACCGGTGTTCTTTGGTGGTGGGTTTCAATTAACCACACATCACATTGGTCGAACTGAGATTGTACAAGACTACACTTCATTTACACTCATACATATCATCCTCATTCAGCCTCTGAAATAATACCTGAACAGGTCTGAAATAATTCCCGGAGGGTAAACAGGAAAAAGAGAGTTATTTGATAATAAGAGCTTATTTGTAGAAATTTAATTTTGTGCGTTGAGTACGGAGTTGTAAAGTCATGTTAGGACGAAAATTAAAAAAAAATTTTTTTTTTTATTATTTAGTTTATATATATATATATATATATATATATAAACTAAATAATATTAATATAATAATATTAATATATAGCTATATATATATAGCTATATATATAAAACTACAGCTATTGGTATAACTATAACCGTTATAATTATAGCTGTATAGTTATAACAACACCAACAGCTATAGTTATAACGGGAAAGTTTATAAATCGGCCAAAAAAAACTAAAAACTTGGTTTTTAAGTTTTTAAACTAAAAACTTGGTTTTTAAGTTTTTAAGTTAAATCTAAAAATAAATTTTTTAAGTTTTGTGCCTTAAGGAGACATTTAAAAAGTAATTTTAACCAGAAAAATAGATCTAAATAAATTGTACTTATTATTCGACAAAAAAAATTATTCTAATGCTGCCTGTCCAAAAAATATGAATTTTTGCCACACGTTTGTGCTGTCTACGTATGTAAGCTTGTATCTGGTCTTACAACTCTGGACCCCGTTGATCGATTTTATTCAAACTTCGTAGTGAAGAACCTTCAGGAAGAAAGTATATATAGAATTTTTGTAAAAATTAGCAAAAGGAATGGGGTTATTCTGGCCGAAATAAAGTTTCAAATCTTTATTGGAGCACTCTAGCAAAATATTTTTCTTACAAAAGTTGACATTTTTACTTCCTTATACGAAGTAAAGGAAGTAGTGTGATTGCGAAAATTTCGGTTTTCAGATTTCAACGGAAATATCGATTTTGACCATCCCTGAATCCATTTTGACTAATCTCGGCGTGACGTCTATACGTACGTATAGACGTCACGCCTATTATACGCCCATATGTATGTATCTCGCATAATTCAAAAAACGATTACACGTAGGATGTTGAAATGTTAGATTTAGGACTGTTGAAACATCTAGTTGTACACATTCCCTTTCGATTGCATTCGACTAACTAAAAGTGTCCAAAAAAGCCCAAAATCTAAAAAAATTGGATTTTAGACTTTTTCTTAACAGCTGTAATAAGCCTTTATTGAGAGCTTTTCAGCGGTATATCATAAGTGGTACTTATTTTTATTGGTGCCAGAGTCATAGCCAAATGAAATTTTAATTAATGAAATATATGAAACTTACAAGGGAAAGCACATCTGTTCGAACGTGCTTCATCTACTTTTTTTTAATTAATTTTTTAAAAATATCTTCTTTTAATTTAAATTTACTGATTATTAATAATTATTAACCCGTGATTGTAAAAAAAAATTACAGTAATTAATATTCAATAATAACAATAAAAAAAAAATATGAAAAAAATCAGAAGTTTATTCGTGAAATAGAATTTTATGTACTTTTAAAAATGTGTATATGTAATTTAATAGGCATTATTACATTTGTTTATATGTATTAGATTTGGTGAAACATCTGATTACTTAATATTATTTGTATAATTTAGAACCGTATTATTTTTAGATCTTCTAGTTTAATTTTTGCTTAATTTTATTTAATTATACTGGAATTTCTGTTTAATTTTATCTACATTAAAGTTAACTGCAGAGTGACTGAAAAATAGACCCTCACCAGAACAGATTTGGTGAAACATCTGATTACTTAATATTATTTGTATAATTTAGAACCGTATTATTTTTAGATCTTCTAGTTTAATTTTTGCTTAATTTTATTTAATTATACTGGAATTTCTGTTTAATTTTATCTACATTAAAGTTAACTGCAGAGTGACTGAAAAATAGACCCTCACCAGAACAACATGTACACTGAGGCATATTTTCTCGATCTTTAATAAATTGTAAAAGATTCTTTATCTTTTAGTTCATCATTACTTCTCTGATATTGTCGGATAATATTTTCCCTGAGTAGGAGTTAATGATCATTTTGTTTATTTGTTGTTTGTTGCCAATCATTTAATTGCTCTTTAGTTTGGTATAATTCTTCTGATCTTAATGAAATAAGTTTAAATGAACTGCAGCAAAAAATGTGTATGTGTAATTTAATAGGCGTACAAGGAAATCATTTGGTATCCACATCAGATTTTTTAAATTTATTATCACCACTTACGGATTATTTTCTTTAAAAATTAATTTACCCGAATGTTTCCCCTTCAGAATGGAAGCCTCCACAATGAAAAAAATAAATTTTTCGTTTTTGAAGAACACAAAACAAGTCCCACGTTCAACTTTAATTAAGTTCTCCACAAGAATAGAAATAATCGTTTTTCTTTGTATTTATTTATGTAACATACTAGGTGCGACAATAAAGTAATGAGACTGATTTTTCTGTGCAAGATGTGGCAACCCTGCAGCTTGTGTAGGCACACCATCTTTGACCTTAGTCTATAAGCTACTTCTAGTCCAAGCGGCACATTGATGCAACTGCTCAGTCGTGAGTTGTGCTCTAATAAGTGAACACGTATAAGCAACATTTTTTTTCACATCAGTATCATTACTTTATTGTCGCACCTCGTATATAATAAAATTAGAAATAAATATTTAAAAAAAAGAAGATTTCTTAATTATGGTTATTATTTTTCAATAAAGATGAATTATTTTATAATAAAGATACACAAATATAGCTTAAAATGATTGAATTGAAAAAGTGAATTTTAAAACTTGACCGGCGTAGCCATAAAAGTTATGCAACTCACTGTCGGTTTTTTCTTTTTTTTTTTTTTGAAGAAAAATGTGAATAATAAGATTAAATTACACAGGTTATCAAAAAATAAATGAGAAAAAGAATAAGATCCGGCATAAATTTTACGTTTATTATGAAACGAGTTATTAAGCTTCAAACTTATCGGCAAAGATATAGAGCAGCTAGTATAGTAATACTTTCGACCCAAAGTTATCTTCAGGTGTCGCTCTATCACAAAAAGAAAACAATGATGTGATCTTGTGCATATATTCAGTTTTATAGATAATATATTTATAATATGAGACAATTATGATACAAATATTTCATAAAATTTAAATTATTATTAATTTTCTAACGTTACTATAACTTTTAAATATATCCAGGAAGTTGGTTACATAAGGATTTCTTGAAACAGTATTATATTTTTTCTTCATCTGCACATCATGGCAAATATCCTTACATATATATCATAAGGATATTAACTACAGAGTAACTGAAAAATAGACCCTCACATGAACAACATATACACTGAGGCATACATGCCCGATCTTTAAGAAATTGCAAAAGATTCTTTTTCTTTTAGTTCATTACTCATTGTCGGAAATATTCCGACTCGTATATACTCGCGCGCGCGCGCGCGCGCGCACACACACACACACACACACACTCACACACATACATATAATATATATATATGTACGAGTGTATCCGAGTAAGCTGCTCTATAGAAGAATTGCTTTCTTTTTGTTTACGTAGTCAGTAGAGATCACTAAAATAAATGGAAATTTACCAAGTTAGATAAATAATTCGGTCGCCAGATATATTATTTCGTTTAGTACGACGTATAAATTAGGGATATTATTGATGGGGGACAATTTTCTTTTCCATGATTGATACCAAATTTAACTTTTAATTGACACACAGGTGACCGGTATCTGATATTATTATTATTAATATTTTTTTGTTAACTTATTGTAGTAGAGTAATTTACCTTTGATTATGAATTAAGTTTGAAAGTACGAGAAAAATTGATGTTTATTGGATGGTTTGACTGCATTTTAATTGCTATCGAATTGTATGACAACTTAAAAAATAAATACTGCGTATAAAAAATAAAATAATTGGTAGATTGTTGAGAATGCAAAAAACAAAGAAAAGCATTTTATTTATGCATTTACATAAAAATTCTCAGTTTCAATAAAATGTCAAACGAGATAACATAATTGAAGAATTAAAAAGGCAAAGAGTAAACTGATATGATTGAAGATCAATTATAATTAAGAGTTTTAACAGAATCGGAAATCAGGAATGAAAATAAAGACTTTACAAACTAAATGATTTGATCTGAGAAGAGGTGAACACTGAATATATGAGTATAGATAGATATCTATACTTGTATTGAGGATATGATAAAAAATTCTATAGAAGAGAATAAAAGTATCAACGAGTTGAGAAAAAATAAGTTGTGAGTATTCCATATAACATGATGACTTCATGATATTAACTGGATAATATTGAACAACCGATTTCAAAATTAGAAAACAAAAGTAATGAGGATAGGATGGAATAACCCAATTAATGATAAAAATGAACAAAGAATTGGAGAAATAAAACGGTATTGATAGTAAATATCTTAAAGAATGACTGGAAAAAGGCAAACAGAATAAAAACAAGAAAGCAGAAGCTAAGAGAACATTCAATAGAAAGAAATAATAATTGCATAAAAGAGTGAGATAGCGTTAGACTTTAAGACATCTTGTGTTGTTTTAATTTTAGATTGTTTTTCCGTATGCAGCTGAAACATGGACGACAAGAAAATCGGGCAAGAAAGGCTGTGGTCATTTAAAACTTAGAATGGAAAAGCTCTAATGGACAAACAGAGTAAAAAAATGAAGAATCAATGAGGACAGTAAATCAGAATAGAAGATTAATCAAAACAATTCAAAACTGGGAAGCCATTGGGAAGCCACAGGGTGTATATATCATAAAAACTGATTAAAACGGTGATAAAATAAGAAACTACACAAAGAAGATGCAAAGAACAAAAGAAAAGAATAAAAATTATGCACTGTCAAAAAGGAAATGGTAGCTATCAGGAACTCAAAACATTTAGTTAGAAATAAAAGAAAATATTGTCGGATATAGTGCGAAGGACCTACCTAAGAGTAGTTTTTTAAATTATGATAGCAAAAGTAAGTGTTTTCTAATGCCTATGTCCTGTAGGGAGCTGACCTTATCCTACTTTCGAATATCCGACTCTACTAAACCAAAAGCTGTTTTTTTTTAAAATAAAACAATTTGTTTCTGAGAAATATTTTTATTGTAAATTATATTTGTTCATTATGAAATAGTTTGTTGGTTAAAACGTATATGAAATATTTAGATATAAAACTTTGGCATTGACCTATTTGAAAAGATAATACTCGTATTGCCATTTAAAATAGATTTAGTTATTAAATATACCATAAGAGTAGCCTACTTTTTCTAATTCTGTACTTTTCAACTAATATATGTTAATTTTTATAATAATCATATTTTAAGTAAGGTACGTAATTGATAATTCTCATTCACCTCATAAAAAAACCACTTTCGGTTTTATCTAAACCTCGAGAGAAATTACCCACAGACAGATATTTAAAAAACCGTTATTCGGGACTTTTATTCAATCTCGAAATTTCTATTGGCTTTTATAATAATTTTACGTAACATTTCAAAAACAAAAAATATATAGAAAACTAAAATTATTCTGATATTTATAACTCACCTTATATGTGGAAGAGACAGACAATAATAAAGTAAAATTAACTAAATTTAACATTTTCATAGCAATTATTATTATTATTATTATTTTAAAAATTTAATTCATCGGAAAGCGAAAATCACAGTAAAGTACTGAAATTGTATTTTTCTTGATAAAAAGCGCAGTTTATATATTGCAAATTTTAATACTATTTTTTCCTCTACTTTAACGGCAAGATTAAAATAAAAGCTGGCGTTACATCATCTTTATCAGATTGTTACAATTTATATAATTAAAAAATTAAGTCTATGTATATTAAGACTAATGGAAGTTTAATAAAGATAATATTTCTTATTTTATTTGTTTGTGATAAACAACCTAAGGTAGTATATTTTTACGTAATATTATAAACAAATAAAGGAAAATAAATAATAATAATAATAATACGACAAACAAAATTATTATACAGAGTGTCTCACGAAAAAACGGAATTAGTTTTTTTAACATGTTATTTTATCGATGAAAATAAAGTTAACGTTTTTTAATTATCGGTGTTCCCCTTCCGGCCTATTGGTTAACTCGTATCGCAAATCATTTGTTTAACAGCTGAGATTCTAATTTGAAGGGTCTGAGGTTCGAAAATTAGTTGCTTTTATACGGATTTGAATACTAATCATTAGATACCGGTGTACTTTGGTGGTTGGGGTTTAATTAACTACACGTTTTAGAAAGGTCGGCCTAAGTCTGTACAAGACTACACCTCATTAGTTGTAGCGAGTGGTGCACCTCATCAGCCGGCCTCCGTGGTGCGAGTGACAGCGTCTCGGCCTTTCACCCGGAGGCCCTGGGTTCGAATCCCGGTCAGGCATGGCCATGGCATTTTTCAAATACGCTACAAATCATTCATCTCATCTTCTGCGGAAAAAAATTGCTTAACTGCCGATCCGGAGGTTAAAAAAAAAAAAAAAAAAAAAAAAAAAAAAAAAAAAAAAGGTGTAGTCACAGGATGTCACACATATCATCAGGTGCCATCATTGGGCTGTGGAGCGGATTGCTTTTACTATTTGAACAGATTGCAACGTACGCAATAGGAGTAAAATGTATATATAGGCGCGGAAACGCTTTGTTTTTCAAGTATTGCTAGCGAAATAATTTGCCTTAATTTCTGTTCCAACAGTAAAATGAGGGTGTAATAAAATTCTTGGAGCATAAGTTACGGGTCTACGGTGAATTTTTTTGTGTCATTTGATTAATTTCGGTTTTTCCCTATAGAAAAAACTGAAATTTAGAAGGGAAAGTATTGTAATCGGTTCAATTTGGGCATATGTATATATGCCCAAATGTGTATTTGGGCATATGCATCGGATCTTTACGTTTTGATACCTAATGAACCCCAAAAACCGGATGGAAATTTTGCGGACGTTCGTATGTACGTGTATGTTCGGTGTCGCACCATAAATCACCTTATATCTCCAACTACTGACCGATTTTGACCAAACTTGGTCAGATTACTTCTGTATAAGGGGTATTGATGGCATTAAATTTTTAACTTAAAAGGTTAAAGGGGTAATGCTGTAGAGCAAGATCACCCTCAGTATCTCGAGATTTCGCCTAATTAGGTCATATTTGCTTAGACACATTTGTTAGCAATTAAAAAATAATAATATTTCCAATAATGATTTGCATTGTGTGTGAAAATGCCTAGCCTGACCGAGATTCAATCCCGGGATCTTTCATCCGGAGGTCCTGGGTTCGAATCCAGGTCAGGCATGACATTTTCACACACGCAACATATCATTCATCTCATCCTCTGAAGCAATACCTAACGGTGGTCCCGGAGGTTAAACAAACAAAAAAGATTTTTGCATAATCGCAACACCACCCCAAAAATTCTTCTAAATAAACTAGTGGCTAAGTGGGTACACTGGGCCATTATTACCTCCTTTCACCACAAGGAGCGCTAGTGTAGCACTGACGTAAAGATGTTGCAGTCGTCTTCTTTATTTCTTTATTTTCAGTTTAGCCTCCAGAACCACCGTAAGGTATTACTTAAGAGGATGATATATATGAATTTAAATGAAATGTAGTATTGTACAGTCTCTGGTCGACCATTCTTGAGAGGTGTGGTTAATTGAAACCCAATCACCAAAGAACGCCGGTATCCATGATCTAGTATTCAAATCCGTATAAAAGTATCTGCCTTTACTAGGATTTGAACCTTAGAACTATCGACTTCGAAATCAGCTGATTTGCTATGACGAGTTCACCACTAGACCAACCTAGTGGGTTTGTTTATAGTCGTCTGATATGTTGTGACGTCACAGGTGAGCGATAGAATTAAATAAATTAATAATTTTTTGAAGTATAAAAAAGTATCTAAAGTGGCCGCTCGTACCGACACACCAGCGCGAATGAAGTACGGTATGCGCGCGCATACCGAATCACTGAGTTAAATAAACAAAAAATATTATACTTAAATAAAATGATAAATATTTTTAATTAAGTTGTGTGTATAAGGAAAAAAGCCGCATGACAGGATAATCCTATAACTGTGTGTGTCAGCTTTTTTATAAACTACTTAAAAAAATAGAACTGTACTTCCAGTAACCTGCAAGAAAATATTTATATTAAAGAACATAACCTGGAGTAAAAATACCTTATTTTTTTTTAGGTTAGTCATAATTTTTTTTTATATTGTCAATAAAAAAAAAAAATTGTAGATGATGTAGTTCCAGAAGGATTTATAAAGATGAAGTACATTAAACAAAAATTTAAGAAATTTGACTATTATTAAAAATAAGGTAAATTATACGGTAGAAAAAGAATGGTGTAATTTTCAACGAAACCGAAACCTTTTCTGCTATTAAAAAAAAAGCTGTAGAAATAAAAATTAACTACCCGAAATAAAAAAAAAAAAAAAAACTAAATAAAAATCAGAGTAATAGCAAGTTTTGGTTTTAATCAGAATATTTCCAAAACTCACAAATTGAAATCATATAAAAAAATTAAACAACTCTAACTTGAAAATCAATTGTTTTACATATAATTAATCACTAAATATTTTACTGTATAAAAATAAAAAATTAACTGTAAAATATATTTTTTATTATCATTGAATATGGTTTAAAAAAATTAAATGAAAATGCTTCTTTTTTAAGATTCTCAATGGAGGCAGTATATATGATGGATTGTTTTCTATGAAAAGAGTTGGCAATCTTCCTTATCCGAATAATGCATGTAAAACGTTTGATATATAAATGACGATACTAGCGATTGCCCTGAGAGTGATGATACAGCCAATCCCTGTAGTAAACAAGATGAAGTTTTTACTTGCTATGCTTAATATAATCTGAGAATGTTAAAAATCAGATGGGTGGATAAAGTGACAAATGAAGAGGTATTGCGGCAAATAGATGAAGAAAGAAACATTTGAAAAAATATAGTTAAAAGAAGAGACAGACTTATAGGCCACATACTAAGGCATCCTGGAATAGTCGCTTTAATATTGGAAGGACAGGTAGAAGGAAAAAATTGTGTAGGCAGGCCACGTTTGGAATATATAAAACAAATTGTTAGGGATGTAGGATGTAGGGGGTATACTGAAATGAAACGACTAGCACTAGATAGGGAATCTTGGAGAGCTGCATCAAACCAGTCAAATGACTGAAGACAAGAAAAAAAAAAATAATCTACATTTCGATAGACACAATATATTTGGCGTAGTGAAAAAAACAATGGAAAATCATTTGATTTTCAGTTTTTAAAATAGTAAAATTGACATGGTGTGCCTTTTTACTTCCTTGTACGCAGTAAAGGAAATCTTGTGATCGCGAAAAATTTTGGTTTTCAGATTTCAACGGAAATATCCATTTTGATCTACCCTGAATCCATTATGACTCGTTTCGTCGTGACGTCTGTACGTACGTATGTGTGTATGTATCTCGCATAACTCAAAAACGATTAGCCTTAGAATGATGAAATTTTGGATTTAGGACTGTTGTAACATCTAGTTGTGCACCTCCCCTTTTCGTTGCAATCTAAAAATCTGAACTAAAAATGTCCAAAAAAGCCCAAAATCCAAACAGATTCCAATTTTGGACTTTTTCTTAACTGCAATATTAAGCCCTGATTGAGGACTTTTCAATAATATATCGTACGTAGTACTTATTTTCATTGGTTCCAGAGTTATAGCCAAATAAAGTTTTAATTAATGATATTTTTGCATCTTAGAATGGGAAGGCACATCTGTTCGAATCAGACTTCATCTCTTTTTTAACTTTTTTTTTTTTAAATTTAAATAAATTGAATTATTAATAATTTTTAACCTGTGATTGTAAAAATATTTTTATGATAAATAATAATTCAATAATAATAATAAAATAAAATGTTATGTACTTTTCATTTAAAGAAAATGTGTGTATGTAATTTAATAGGCGTACAAGGAAGTCATGTGGTGCATACATCAGATTTTTTTTATTGATAACTGTCTACCCGTACGGTAGTCAGGATGCTGTATATTTGAGAGTTACTGGTATTCCATATTAGATTGCCTACAACTGTTGGGCATATTATATGTATATACATATATATATATATATATATATATATATATATATGTGTGTGTGTCTTTCAAAAAGCAATAAAAAATGAGAATTGTACTTTTATTATTATTATTATTATTATACGCATGATTTATTGGAAAGATATTTTATATCATCAACATCCTATGATACACTTTTCTATTTGACTTAATATTTAATTTCTTAGCTCTCCTATATATATATATATATATATACAAAAGTAATAAAAGTGTAATTTGGGTCATAGCCTTGAGAAAGATTGCTACTGACAGCGTAAATTAACAAATTATTGTACGTATTTCAGTTTTAAAACGTAGCATTATGCACGTTGTGTGCATAATGCACACGTGTATATATATTATATAATTCGTGTGTATTTATATATATAAATACATACACATACTGTTCATATATATATATATACATGTGTACATTATACACACAACGTACATAATGCTACGTTTTAAAACTGAAATACGTACAATAATTTGTTAATTTACCCTGTCAGTAAAAATCTTTCTCAGGGCTATGACCCGTGTAAAAATCCTACAGTACAAGAGCTACAGTATAAAACTGTAGAGAACAAGTGCTGATTTTATTATACAGCCATTATTAAATAGAATAAGAGTTATTTAAGGAGTTGAACATCTTCAACCTTTCGGTGATCTTGACATACGTATGATTCGTTCAGCGAAGAATGCAACGAAACGTCATCATTTTTCACTTTACTTAATAAACCCAGCATGGAAAGCTTGTTATTTTGAGATTAACTATACCGGTTTTTAGACTAAGTTCTATCCTTTGCCAAGTTGTTTACGATCTTAGATGTAGCACTTTACGTAAATTATTAAATGGGTTGCATGAATCGTGCTGAATGATCTTTTTAATGGGATTCAAATTTGTGACCAAAATAATGTTTGCAGGGATGTTAAAAATATGTGTTAAATTATAAAGTAAAGGGGAAGAAGGGTATGACTTAAAATTTGAAAATGGATTTGATTTGAAATTTTTTAAGATTATTTTAACCTAAATGTCGTTTTTCTCACGATTGGAGTAGGTTCTACCCTCAATTTACGATGTGGGTTATAACCTTTACCGTTTTATAGTAACAACACAGAAATAATAATAATAAATTTAAGAAGTAATATACTAATTAGATTAACCTGAATTTTTATATCTGAACGACGTACGTAGCAGACCTTTTTTGTTTTAATATTCAAAATACCTATTAATATTTTGAATTTAGTTAATTATTGTTGTTTGTTTAGTTTATTACGTCAGTAATATTAATTAGAGAATAATCCAATACCGCAGTTACTTTAAAATATATATTGTAACGATTCCTTATTTTAAGTAAAATAAAATTAGCATATCGATGGAAATAAATGTTAGATTTCATCGCAGTGAAACCGGACTAGAACAAAATTACTTCGGCATCCGTTCAGATCGTCTGCCGCGAAATGTAGCGAGCGAGAAAAGATACGAGGAAAGAGATCGTGTAGAAGGGAGGATATATTGGGGCATGCGCTATAGCGACCAATGCTACCGCACGTCCGATTGTTGAAGTGGATGTCGCCATTGTTATTTCTCCATCAATAATTCATGAGGTGGGGGAAGGGTGGGTTTTTGGGGCTTAGGGGGATGGTACACGGTTGCCTATGGTAACGGTGGCGCCAGCGAGCGGCGGGAGCACAAAATGGAGCTGGATTTATGGAATCTCAACTCATTCGTCTCACGACCGTAGATCTTGAGATGAATATACGCTCTGCTGTGTTACCGTACCGCTATACAGACCGCAGAGCACGTTTAATAAACACGTTTATCCGCTTCAGTTAGGGTCACGAATACCGCTTGTCTTTTTATTTCCTTTTTCCTTCTTTTACTTCCTGCTTCCTGTTCTTTAAAATTTCTTGTCGTTAGGTACAGCTATTTATCATGGCTATTCATTATAATTAATTTGTTCAAACGTTAAAACGTTGTAAACATTGTCATCCGGACTACCGTGATCTTTAACGTTCATAATTTATTATTGGTAGTTTAATTCTTTGACACACACACACACACTCGCGCGCGCGCGCGCGCGCGCAAATAAAAAGATATTTCTGACTTTAGCTAATAGATCATAAAGCTTAAAGTATACATTTAAGTTTACATTTAAATTTAAATGTAAATTTAAATTTAAGTTTAATTAAATTTAAGTTTAAAGTATACATTTTAATTTACCAGTTAATAAAATTATGAAAGTTGGTTTTTTACTAACTGGTCCTTAGTATAATTCTTGGAATATGGATTTTTTTTTTTTAACATTCAATTATCGTAATAAAACGATAATAATGTAACAGTAATCTGAATTAGGTTGTATCTATAAACAAAAATAGTTTTAAAATGTTTTATTTCTTTATTTCTCCATCTACAGTTAAATTTTAAATTCCAGTCAAGTGAGGTAAGGCAAAAAACAAAAAAAATATTTTTTATAATTGAAATACAACACTTAATTTATAAAAATACTTTCTACAATTACTTTTTTTTATAGATAGATGATTAATTCATTACATTCGTTGACACAAGTTTGGGTTGAATTAAAATATAAAATGAAAATTAATCTTTTCCTGTGAGAAATGTCAAAATCATGACTGGAACTCGAACCTAGAACTTCCTGGTTGAAAAACCAGAAATGCTACGGACATTGGGTTTTCCTTATACTAAATTTAAAAAAAATGACTTTTACTGAAATCTTTTTTTGATATTCTCCAAATCTTTTTTGGTAAGTATTGGTCTTATTGAATAAAGTCTTATTGAATAATCCTAATAGAGTGATAATTTACCACTCTCTGAGTTGATCGATTTTCCTTGAGTCGAAAAATATAAAAAAGAAACTATAGAATTTTAGACTTTTGGATTTATATTTGCGAATTGATATTTATTTTAATTTAAGTCTCATTTTCACATAAAATCATGACAATTACCTTATAATTTACCTAATAATGGTAACTAGTTGTATTAAATATTTTTAAAAATTGTATAAAATAGAGGAAAAATATTATTAAATATATCTGAGTTTCATGTACTGTAGAAGGTTCCAATCCAATCCATCTATAACCCTCAAGGTTATGGGTTTCAATCGAAATTAGGCTTGATATTTTTCACTCACTATAATTCATCTTTCATACAACAATAAAAAAAAAAAACATAAATAAAAAAAATATATTACAATGATTGATTTTCAGCACAGTCTTGTGGTCGTAAAAAAAGATTAAATTAGTACCAGTGGAACAAAAAAAATTAAAAATTTTTTTAATCACTTATACAATAATTAAATTAAAAAAAAAAAAAAAACAAAAAAAAACTTAATTTTAACCTAATAATTAATTTATTCTTTTAATAATTTGAAATAAAAAAAAATTCTTTTTTTTGGTAATTAAGGAGGTATTATCAAAGCGGGAATGTTTTATCCTTAGTTAAAGTAAATTTTTTTTCTCTTTTAGAACACAAAACGATAATACTGTTTTGATAAGTTTTTAAAAACGATAAATAATAATAATAATTAAATAAATATAAATTTTTTATTCTGGTCAGAAGATAATGTGTTATTTTACTCGTGTCAGGAATCGGTTTATATGCAATTTCGTGGATGAAAAAGTAAACTGCTCCACCATTTATCCGGATGGATCAAGGGAAATCGTGGTAAAACTTTTATCTGATCAGCATTAGAGAATACACAATAATTATAACAAATATATAAATGTAAAATTAAAGACCAATTTAATTATTTATAATATAAAAAATATGAAATAATGTTAAGGTAAAATACATTAAGATAAAAACAAAAAATAAAAATATAGTTCATTAATCATCCCTCAAAGAATGTTAAATAAATACATTTAAGAAAATTAATTATACACATACGTAGTAGAAGAACACTACGGTGTTCTTTAAAAAAAATCTGATTACAATATTTAAAAAAAATTCATCGACAGAATAATATTGTAGCTAAAAAGAAAATTTTTTAAATACATTTAAATTGATGAAAAAGTGTTTTAAATCGTTCGGTAATTTATTAGAAATGGCAGTAAAAGGATAATAAGGCCTTTACTGATAAGCTGAAGTGAAATCTGGATTTTGTAGTCAACTGAAATAGTTTTAAATTAATGACTTCAGAATTGTTATCTTATTCTTTGTAGATTCTATTTGTTTATTTATATGCTCCATAATGTTTTTTTATTTTATTTTCCTAATGAATACGTTGCAATCTGTTCAACTAGTGAATAACAAGCAACACCCCTCCTCCACGGTCCAGTGAGATGAAGATGATATGTATGACGTGTAAATGAGGTGTAAACTTGTACAGACTCAGGCCGACCACTCCTGAGACGTGTGGTTAATTGAACCCCGACCACCAAAGTAACCCACCAGGTTAGTCTAGTGGTGAACTCATCGTAAATCAGCTGATTTCGAAGTCGAGAGTTTTCAGGTTCAAATACCGGAAAAGGAAGTTATTTTTATACGGATTTGAATAATAGGTCGTGGATACCGGTGTTCTTTGGTGGTTGCGTTTCAATTAACAACTATCTTAGGAACGGTCGACCTAAGACTGCACTTCATTTACATTCATACATATCATCCTCATTCATCCTCTGAAGTAATACCTTACGGTGATTCCCGAGGCTAAACAGAAAAAAAGAGATCACCAAAATATACCGGTAGCCATTGTCTAGTATTCAAATCCTTATAAAAGCAAACTAGCTTTTATTAGAATTTTTACCTCAGAATGTTTGACTTAAAAAATCCGCTGTGAACAGTTCATATAATTAAATTATCTTTTTTATTTTTATTATAATTTTTATGTATTAATATGGACTATATTAAATTCTCGTATTCTATTCATTAATTTTAATTTTTTGTGATATTACTCTAATCAAGGTTTTTAATACGCTATCCGCTCTCGATCCTTCTAGACAAATGCTCCTTTCTTTTCCCTGATGTGTCATTTAGATTACTAGTTTTCCATTCTTAAAATTATCAAGCATCTCATGTTAGGCTTACTATAACAAATTTAGTTCGCTTATAGAGTTGAAACAAACAAACTGCGCGTATAAGTTTAGGCGGGCGATTTACAACATCTCTTGAAAATTAAATCGTAATGCATATAAAAGAAATTACGCGACATTAATAATCAGTAACCACGCGTTATTATATTTTACAAATATTATACCATATATTTTAAATTTAAATAAATAATTTACACGATGACTAATATGCGTAGTGATTGTTGTGTTGTATATAGATATGGCCGCGTTGTGGATCGGCACTGTTACAAGGGAAGTGACAGCAGAAACATGACAAAATCACTCACACAAACGTAACGTTTGTTTATGCTTCATTCTACAAGCTAACTAAATACAGTTTAGGGAAATAAGGAATGAAGTGGTTTCTTGTTGCCATTTTCATTGAGCCAAATATACGGATGCATATCAGCATTCCAAAACCACTAAAATGCAGGTGTACTTAATCCTTTAATATTAATATTATTAAAACAAACAATACTGACTAGTGTCTCTTGTACTTTAACTGTTTTTATATCTACCATAGGCATAAAAAAATTAGGAAAAATAATTTAAAGTAACTAATTTATCGCTTTCTCTCAAGAAAAAATTCAATAAATATTGAATTTTTTCATTTACTTAATAGGAAAAGTTAATATAATACATAATTATAATGTAATCTAATCAGAATAAATTATTGATATATTAATAAAAATATATTTATCTAATCCATTAAAATTAAAAAAAAAACAACACAAAATAAGAAACGTAATTTTATTGATAAAGTAAACATTATTTATTGAGGAGATGGTTTTATTATCTAAAAAATACGTAAGTACAATAAAACAAATTTAAATTACTGTAATAAATAAATTGACAGCCTTTTATTTGAAAAGTCCAGATGGATAATGGAAGTATAATCATTGACAGAATATAACTAATTTTATAA
This sequence comes from Lycorma delicatula, assembly GCF_047948215.1. Classification (NCBI taxonomy): domain Eukaryota; kingdom Metazoa; phylum Arthropoda; class Insecta; order Hemiptera; family Fulgoridae; genus Lycorma; species Lycorma delicatula. The sequence continues at coordinate 62,648,445 of NC_134462.1, forward strand.
TTCAAAAGCGTATTAATATAATAATTCAGATAAAATTAAGTATAACTGTGATTTTAATGGTGTTCTTCTTGAGTTATTCTGAGGCGTCACAGACAAATCTGTAGTAACAGCTGTACGGTGATGTTTCAGAATCAATCGGCTTACTAAAAAAGGGCCTTTAAAAATAAATATATATTTTTCTTATTTCATATAAAATATGAATTGAGTCTAAACTTTCTCTTAAAAAATTTACGAAGATTATAAAATTAATCTTTAATTTTAAGTCTATATGATTAATATCGTAGCCTAAAATAAATATAGACGATCTTTTTTTTTGTATGAACGTAAAATCTCCTTCCTTATTTTCTATCTTAACCCTTTTTTCTTTCTCCCTCGACTATTTTCTGTCGGTACGATCATATGATGGAAAATCTGTTGAGATTGGGGTGAGAGAAATTGTCTTGTTGCTGTTGGAAAACTGTGCGGGTCAGTTGCAGCGTGTATATCGCTTCATTTTGTAGGGATGGCGTATAAATATTAAAATGGCAATATACCATGAAACCTATAAATAAGGTTCGCGGTAGCGGTTTGGCATTAGTACTCAACTTAGCTCGTTTTGGTAGTCCGGCGATACAGTTTTAAGTTTATTTTACCCTAGTTAATTCGGTTTTAACCATTCTTCAGTTTAAATGAACGTATTAATTATTCATATAGAAGTAAAAGATGATTTATAGTTATTTGTATTACCCCTTCTTTAATTATAATCTTATATACAATTGCCAATTTCTGTTCCCTATCTTCGTTTCAAAAAGAGAATTCTGAACTTTTTTATGTTCAATGAAAGCTGAAATTTATTAAAAGTGTTAAACTTCAGTAAGAAAAAAACGAGGTTTGCCTAAACGTCATTAAAATATAAGTTATAAGCTCTAATAAAGGTCATTAGAAAAGGAAAAAAGGTCATTATCCATTAAAACATATTAAAATAAAAAAAAATTGAGGTGTATTTCGATTGTTATGATGATAATAATTATCAGTAAATGTAGGGGAATTAAAAGTAGATTAGTGGGAAAAAATAAAAATATTATGAACAAAAATAGACTGAAATGAAGTTAATTTTTTAATATAAACGGTTTATTTTAAAGCGTGTTCTCTTTTAGATTTTATATTAAATCAAGTGATATTTTAATATGCTTAAAACTTTGACCCGTAAAATCTAAAAATTGGTGTTTTCCAAACCCCTAATTTATTATAATCGAGCTTATCTTGCGTTCCAGGAATTTACAATTATAATTTTTACCTTCTTAATAAAAGGAGTTAATTAGATAAATCCATTAGATGATAAGTATAAATAAAAGACCGATGATAAATTTTTACAAATCAGTTGTTTTTTGTTTAAAATAACCTTCTCCATCTTTTCCTTATTGATTAAACATTTTTTTTGTGTATGTTGGTTCTCCTGTTCCCCTGGGCTGGCTCAAAAATCAAGTATTACTCAGCCCAGGGGAGTGTCCTTGTTCCCCTGCTAATGAGTCTTCCCGCCTGGTTGGCTCACCGGTTCCGGATCTTTTCCTTATTTCCATCCTGGGACACCGGGCCCGGATATGCCGTTCCCGGCACCTGTCCCAGACCCAGGTCTCGGTCGTTATGTTTTTTTATTAAAAAAAAAAAAAAAATTAATTTTCAATATATAGATATATATTTTTTTCTCACAATTAAAAGCTACAATCTGTTCTCGCGGAACAGTGAATAAATATGTTGAATATATAACTGATGGAGAAAAATCCCTAAAGGAATAACTTCTTTATATTTTCTTTTATAGCTGGCACTCTACAACAAACTGATGATGGATGATAATAGTTATTCTCCTAATGTGTACGTTGCAATATGTTCAATTAATGAACTATAAGCAACCCTCCCCACGTCTCAATGAAATGAGAATGATGTGTATGACATGTAAATGAGGTGTAGTCTAGTACAGACCCAGCCGACCATTTCTGAGACATGTGGTTAATTGAATTCCAACCAATAAAGTACACCGGTGTATCCCCTATATACTATTCAAATCCGTATAAAAGCAACTAGCATTTCCTGGGATTCAAACCTCAGACTGCTCAAATCTCAGAATCTTCAACTTCGAAAATCAGCTGTTACCGACTGACTGTTTTGCGACGATGAGTTAACCGTTAGATCAGCCCGGTGAGCTGGTCGATAATGAAATGAATTTTTGTAGCGTGTGGAAAAAATGTCATGCCTGAATAAAACTCGAACTTAGAACATTCGGATAAAAAGCAGACGCTATCATACCGTCGTGGAGATCGGTTTTAAAAAAAATCTGATGTGGACACCAAATGACTTCCTTGTTTGCCTATTAAATTACATATACACATTAAATACATATACACACATTAAAAGTACATAAATTTTTATTATTATTATTATTGAATTATTATTTATTTAAAATTTATTTTTTACAATCATAGGTTAATTAATAAATTTAAATTTAAAAAAATTAAAAAAAGGAGATGAAGTCGGATTGGAACCGATGTACCTTCCCCTTGTAAGAACGAAATATTTCATTAATAAAGATTTAATTTAGCTATAACTCTGGAACCAATGAAAATAAGTAGCACTTACTTTTTATCGTTGAAATACTTTCAACAAGGGGTTATTACTGCATTTATGAAAAAGTCCAAAATCCATATCTTTTGGATTTTGGTCTTTTTTGGACACTTTTGGTCAAGTCGATTGCAATCAAACGGAAGATGCACAACTAGTTGTTACAACAGTCCTAAATCCAAAATTTCAACATCCTGCTGCTAATAATTTTTGAGTTATGCAAGATACATACGCACATACGTACGTACGTACAGACGTCACGCCGAAACTAGTCAAAATGTATTCAGGAATAATCAAAATGGATATTTCCGTTGAAATCTGAAAACCAAAATTTTTCGCGATCACAATGCTTCCTTTACTTTGTACAAGGAAGTAAAAAGGTGACATTTAATTGCAAATTTACTGATACGGTTTTTTCCGTCTATAAACAAAATTGGAGCGTCTGGTTTCTAGGTTTGACCAGCATTCAAACTATAGTACCTTCCAGGTAGTTACCGATCCGCTACGTTGGTAATATTTTACTTTTGCTTAATTGCATTTTTTTCTTTTAGATAATAAAAATATTTATTTTCTATTCCTAATGTGTACATCGAATACGTTCAACTTGTGAACCACATGACCCAGTGAGATGAGGATTATACTGTGTCATGTAAATGAGATTTTATTGCACAAAATCAGGCTGATTATTCCTGAGGTGCATGGTTAGTTGAATCAAAGAATACTATCTAGTATTCAAATTTGTATAAAATTAACTTACCTTTACTGGGATTTGATCTTCATATTCTTCTACTTCGTAAATCGAGGACGATTTTACATGAGGAGTACGAAAATACTGTTCACTTAAAATATATATACGTATAAATAATCCTTAAATATATATGTAGGCTATGTGTAAAATTTGATTCTCAAAAATCTCAAAACCTATTGGACCAATTTATCTAAAATTTAGATATGTAGTAGTAATGTATCTGAAGTTGCAATATATAAGGGTATATAAGTGCTAATATAAGTAAGTAAGTAGTATATAAGAAGTAATGTAAAGTTCTTGAATGTATTAAGATTACGTTGACTGTGTAGTGGTACATTTTTCAAAAAAGTAAGTCTCAGTGGTGAGCGTGTTGAAACTTGATGTTTGTGTGTAAGGTCTACTGGTTAATATGTACTACGTTGTGCTCTGAAAATCAGTGCGTTTCTGACTGCGAAATAGTGTGGTCGTCGGAAACGAAAAATCGATTTTGTTGCGTACAACTGCGCAAGAGTTTTTGTTATTATTTTTAAATAAATAAATTTTATTTATTTTAAAACGGCTGATTATTTAAAAATAAATTATTAGTCTGGTTTCATTTAACATACTTTTCTATTCATTTGTTTCCTTTCAAATTTTTCCCTTGTTTTTAAGGTTTTATTTTCTGCATTAACCAAATTCAGTAGTAATCCTAGTACCTTGACACATGGTCTAATAACTTTGCCTCCTTAATTAGATTGTGACACTATCTTTTGTTTTCAATTCGACTTTATTTCATCCTTTAGTAATACACTTAATTTTTGACAATCTTAAAAAATAATATATATATAAATATCTATTCTTTCTTTTTCTGGCTTTTCTAATATCTTGGCTCCGATGATTTAAAGATCTGCTACATTAAAAATATTTTAAGACCTTTTCTTGCTGTATATTTGATTCTATCAGATATATTTTCTATAATTAAGGTTTGGTGGCTTGCTCCATTCTGTTTTTTTATATTCTTTTCTTCATTCATCTTCAGTACTATTTTACCATCTATATAATGTATTTATGAAAACTCTGGTATATTACTTTCATTTATTTAAACATTTTTCCTTCTCGCTATCTTCTTTTCTCTAGTATTTCATATTTTTGTTTTATCAACCTCAATTATTTGCTTTCATATATCCTGATATTTATTTTCCTATGCTAATTTTACCCTCTACACTATATAGAATCAATTTAACTTACCTTTGATTCATTAATATATCTCCAGACAATAAAGTATTTCTTTTTATAGATTTTATCAAAACTTTTTTTTCTCTTCCTTAAGTGTCTTTTATTTCATTTCGTATTCTATTTATTCATCTATTGCTACACATTTTCTTGTACATCACAACACAAAAGTCTCTATCTTTTTTTCTAGTTTCTTTAGTTTCTATTAAAGTTTTACTTTCTTGTCCGGGGCGAGACTCTTCACCGACTAAATTTTCGTATTAAAACACGTCTCATTTAATGTAAGATATATTTGATTTATTAGTCATCATCAGGCCAAATTTAATAAATGACTTCATATTCTTAATGCATGTATGAGTTTCATTAGAAGCATGTGATGTGGTTAATATGCAGTTTGTCTTTGTAAAATCTTTACTCAACCAGTAAAAAAAAATCTAAGCGGTAATTTTAAAGAAATTTTCATTCGCTTATAACATTGCGCTAATTTAATTTTTATTTTTCAAATATTTGCAACATTTTTTTAAAAGTATAATTTAATCTAGTCACTCTAAAAACAGATTCAGGGGTAATGTGAAACCCTTACACTTAACAATTTAATCAAGTTTCTAATTGGCGATTTTTTTGCAATATTTTTTTGCTTGAAATTTGCACCGTAATGAATTACTAAGCTAATTTATTCATTATTCTACTTTCATTCATTAGCAGGATATAGAAGCCGGTTTAAAGACGGTTCAAGGTCACAGGCTGCCGCGATCGGGCTGGACGCGTGGGGTGTGACGTCATAGGCTGGTGTGGTGGGGGCCTCGAGCCGGTGTATCTGCCTAGGTCTAAATTCTGTATCTTATGTGGTTCGGATGTTAGAACATTTCAAGACGATGTGACGTCACAAACGGGGTACCTCGACACGGTCTATCCCCCTTTTTCTTTTTCCTGTTTAGCCTCCGGTAACTACCGTTTTTAGATAATACTTCAGAGGATGAATGAGGCTGATATGTATGAGTGTAAATGAAGTGTGTCTTGTACATTCTCAGTTCAACCAATCCTGAGATGTGTGGTTAATTAAAATCCAACCACCAAAGAACACCGGTATCCACGATCTAGCATTCAAATCCATGTAAAAATAACTGGCTTTACTAGGACTTGAACGCTGGAACTCTCGGCTTCCAAATCAGCTGATTTGGGAAGAAGCGTTCACCACTAGACCAACCTGTGGGTTACGGTCTATCCCCCTAGATCTATATTTCGTATTTTATGTAGGCCGATCTTAGAACATCTCAAGACCATGTAGGTCCGATGTTAGCACAGATGAAGGTTGTGTGACGTTGTCTACAGCCGATTTAAATCATATGCGTTATGTAGAACCGATTTTAGCACATCTCAAGGCCATGTGAAGTCAGAACAGTTGTCGCCTGCAACCGGGGGTCGATACGGGGTATCTAACCGACCTTGCGACATAGGGTACGAGAGCGGGTGTCCGATCGCTGCTGGTTGGCAAGACATATCCGCACTCCTATTAAAACAATATCTTTTTCGCGGCGGCATTATTAGCTAGCAAGTGTAGAACGACGGTATTTGATCATTAATCATGTCATCCTTTAAGAGAGTGCAATTACCGAACGATAGCAAATCAATACTATCGTAGAAAATCTGCTTACAATTTCAATTAAAAAGACAGGCTCGATTACCTTCAGTCTTGTTCTGGAATGTGAAGGTTAGACCTCGTTAAAGGAATACGGTATCAACAACTACTCTACTCAATCTGAGAAAAAAAGCCTTTATGGTGGAGCGGTTAAACAGGACGTTGAAGACTAAAATATGGATAGAATTCACAGAGCAAAGGTCGTATAAGTAGCTGGACTTGTTTTCAAAACTAGTACTTCAATATAACAGACGGTGCATCGAGTTATAGGGATGAAGTCGAAAGATGTTAATAAAAGCAACGAAGAGCTGGTACTGCAAAGGATTAACACTAGTACGGTAAGACCTGTTAATATTAAACGACCTAAATTCAAAGTGGACGACCACGTACGCATAAGCAAGTACAGGAACCCACTCACCAAAAGGCTATCTGCGAAACTGGTCCAATGAAAACTTCAAGATCTATGCTGTGCATATTGAAAGTCGACCTGTAACGTATGAATTGACCGATAATCGTGGTGAAGTGTTGAAAGGGAAATTCTACGAATACGAACTGAAGAAGACCAAACCAGGACGTTTACCTAATCGTAAAGGTTATCCGACGTAAAGGTGATAAGTTACTAGTCAAATGGTTAGGACTGAATAAATCGTACAACTCACTGGATTGATCGATCACATATCGTATTGAAAAAATAATGAGAATAATCGCTATATAGAAATGTAGTTGATTAAACGGAAGTAAAGGTTGACGGTGTCTAACTACGACAACGTCACCGTGTCAAGCGGCTATGGTGGTGGTGGATTAAGGCAGAGACACGGCCTACTATTGCCGAGTACTGTAAGGTTATAGTATGCGGTAGTTAAGGGTGCAGCAAGACAAACGCCGACTTCAGTTTTCTGTTTTATCCGAACGGATCACGCTACAGAAATATTTACGTGTTTTCGAAGTTGCTATATCAGCTCAAGTATCGATTCTTGCAAAGTTAATCAGATCAATACCTGAGATCGGCTACTTCCCGTACTCAGAAGATAAAAAGGTCATATTGCTTGAAGAAGTCCGACAACACTCTACAATGATATTCGATGATTTGACTGAAGAGAAACAGCAAAATATTACAAAGTATTTCACCTGCGGTCGACAGAACAATATCGATTGCTTCTACCTGACTCAGTCTTACGCTAAGATGCCGAAACATCTGATCAGTGACAATTGTAACTTTCTGATAGTGTTCAAACAGGATGAGCTTAATCTAGTGCATGTGTACAAGGACCACGTGATTACTGACATGCATTCGACGATTTTAATCTATTTGCTCCAAGGCTTGGAACAATTACCCTCATGGCTTTATAATTATAGATAAAGAAAGCGAGTTGAACAGAGGCAGACATCGGACCGGTTTAGACACATTCATCACAAATATTAGTAACCGTTAACAGCACAACTCGACCGGATATTGCGACTGATGACATTACCGCAGCGAGTAGGTCATCTCTCACAAGCAGTACCGCTTAGGCTCCTTATTTGGTAATGTTTATGAATAGTTACTCATCGCACCTGAACAATGCGAACATTTTTCGTTTAACTTTATGTAAGGTGAATGTATGTGTGGATGGTCTGGTAATGAACAATGGTGCTCGTTGGATGACTGAATAAACCTAGATATATTTTATTATTATTCTTTTTCGCCTCCAGAGCCACCGTTAGGTATTACTTCAGATAATGAAGATGATATGTATGAACGTAAATGAAGTGTAGTCTTATACAGTTTTAGGTCGACCGTTCCTGAGACGTGTGGTTAATTAAAACCAATCACCAAAGAACACCGGTATCTACGATCTAGTATTCAAATCCGTATATATATCACCGTTCCTTGGGCGAGTGATTTTCTATCCATGCATCAAATATCTGTACAATATCATGTATTAATTCACCAAACGGCAGGATCGATCTTATCTCTGCTTCTGGGAAGGCTACTATGGTATTGGAATGATTGTTGCTTATGATTTGTATTCACTATATCCAATTCGAAGCCATACCTTTTACAAAACGTATTTATCTGCTCGTTTGTAATTGGTTGGACATTATTCTCCGCTAGTATATTGTCCAGTTGGTCGCTGGACGTACTAATGCATGCATCCACGGAAAGAATATCATCCTCTTCCTCATCCCATCGTGATTCATTTATTTTGTAGAACTCCATCAACGACTGATGGTAAAGTTAGACTATGTAGTACCTATCTATCTATAATATTTTAACCGACATTATAGTGCAAATTATAATGTATTATAAGAAAACTCAGCCCTAAATTATATAGTCTGTAGACTGTATATAATTTAGGGCTGCGTTTTCTTTGTTTGTATATAAATTTATACTTACCTGTTTATTAGGTACCCCGTCTAAAGCCCCGGCTGCAGGCGACAACTGCTCTGAGTCACATGGCCTTGAAGTGTTCTAACATCCAAACCATATAAGATGCAGGATTTAGATCTACGCAGATACACACGCTCGAGACCCCTCTACCACATCAGCCGATGACGTTACATCCCACACGTCCCGCCCGATCGTGATAGCGACCTTGAACTGTTTTTGAACCGGCTTATATATCCTACTTTCGTTATTTAATTGAATTTCCGACATAGTAATCATTCTTTTAAAGAATATAGACGAATTTATACCGTCATTCATAAAAATACTTCCAATTAATTGAAGGTACGCAAAAGAAGTGTTGTATATTTTAGGCTACGTGATATATACCCTAAAAAGATCACTTATTTTTCATTACTATATTTTTTTTATTTATTTAACACTGCATTTCATTTTTTGATCACTTTGTGCATATAAGATCTGTGTTGCAAATAACTTTAATGAGTCTGGATCATTATTAACACGGTTTTTTTTTTGCTAATGATGTATGTTTGCGAAGACGTATATCTTCTTTTTAACTTAGGACTTACATACTGCGAATAGTAATAAATTATTTTACGATTAAAAGAAGTATTGTGAAATTAAAGAATGTTTTATTAAATCGTTTTGTTACAATACATAAGTAATAAAAATGTTACTGTACCATTAAGCTTATTTAATCATTATTTATAAAAATATATCGGTTATAGTTGTCGGAATGCGGTAACGATGTACAGCTGAAATAATGTAAGGTGGCCTGTTGTAAGATTCGACGCTGGATTTTATACAAAACAGACTGTTACAGATGGCCAGTATATTCTAGCTACAACTCCGACACCGCGGTATTGAAAGAAGCAATTGATTGAATTATATTTTGCCATATCTCACTTAGTCATTAAGTCGATTTTGTTTTTTGTAAGCCGCTGATTTTAGTATAAAATTTACACCGCTGTTTGAAAGTAAAGTCTCTCAAAAGTTACGGAGTTAAATTTTTATTTTAGATTATTAAACTATACCTGATATAATATTATTGATGTATCATGATTGCTGTAGTATAATCGAGTTTCTCTTATCTTTGTTGTTTAGGATTCTACGTATAATGCAGATTTTTATATTGTTTAGTATATTATTATAGATTCAAATTTTGAATACCCATTTCTTCTCCGGTACGCATAGAATAAATATAATCTGTTTAAAATATTTATAAAAATGATAAAATATTGTAATATGAAACATGCATTAAATTTAACTTAAAATATAGAAGTAAGCCTTTCAATGTGTACGTAATTATTCTATATGAATTCTGTAATAGGTTAATACTTTTATTAAAATCCTTTTTACACAACTGCCCAAAAAGGAGTTAATGTATTTTGAGAGTATATATGTAAGTTTTTCCGTAGCATCTCAACGGCTAAACCGATTTAGATGTATGAACCCGCGTTGGAATCTTTACATTATCATAGGATAATGTATAGGGATTGTCATAGGTTACTTAAGTATGTACATATATCTATATAAATAAAAATCTAAATGTTCCTTTGTTCAAAATCTTAAATCTCCGAATGTTTTTCACCGATTGCTTTGAAATTTTGACAAAACGTTGCATTCGAATACGCGCGTGTTTTTATATAAACTATTTATATACCTAAAATGTCACACCTGTGACAGGTAAAAACATGCTTTTTTTGAAAAACAGCGCTATCTGTTGATGTAAAAGCAACACACGCTATATTATTATTTTACGATTGCATTTTAATGTTTCCTGTATATGTATCCACTATAAACTAAAAAAATACTGAACCAATGTACACGCGGGGAAAAAGAAAGAAAGGGAAAAATCGGAAAAGGGAATAATAGAAAAAGATAAAATGGAAAAGGAGGAAAATTGAATAAAGAAAAAGGGGAAAACGGGGGAAAATGAAAAAGGGGGAAAATGAGAAGAGGAAAAAGGAAAGGCTAAATTTTTTGAAGTTCAGTAATGTTCATTTTGTTAATGTTTTATCACACTTTCAATTTTGTTCATTTAATCTATATATATATATATATATATATATACTCAAATCTAACAATAGCGAAGCATTGCCGGGTCTGCAAGTGTATATATATATATATATGTGGATATTTGCCGGTTGAAGCACAAATTTTAATGAATGAACTGTGAACTGTGAGCCTTTATCTCTGTGTGAGCTAGGTTTGAACTGAATAATTCGAATCAATCGAATAAATAATATTACATGAATAATAAAATTAAGTTTACGTTAAATAAAATAAAATAATATTGAATAAATTAAAAAAAAATTCTGTTTAATAATAATGGGCTTCCCATGGGGACTGCGAGCAAAGTTAGAGTGTTGAGGTGATGCGAGCACCTCGTGCGAGGCATCTTTTGCTTATAAAAAGGTGTCATTTATTAATCTGATCTGTATATTTTCATTTATTTTAATAACATTAATAAAACTGTATGTGTTCTTGAAATACTTTTTTGTCCAAAAAGGAGTGTAGTATATTTAACATAGGGTGTATTTATACCCCTTATATAAGGGGGCTATAAATAGGGGGTATGGTCATGGCGATTTTTTGAAGGTTTAAAAAGTTCATTATTTCTTTTTTTTAATAGGCAAATCAGTCAGAAAGGAGAAGGAAAAAAATCGTTATTTTTATGTGTAATTAATGAAAGTCTTCTCCTTTTTATTAAAAATAATAATAAACAAAATCCTTTATTTTATTTTATTTTTTATATATATAAAAATCTATATTATCAATAAAGTTTATCAAATCAAATGCGGGTGTAATTAGCTTTTATAGAAGACGCGTTAAAAAGAAATATTTGAATTGAATTGAACATTAATTTTGCATTTATTACATGTACAATTAAAAATTCATGTTTTTGTGTTACACAGGCTAATTAAACGATAGCTAGGTAAAATGTTTATCGTAAAAACGTTACAGATTATATTATCTATTTAAAATAACGTTATATGAAACTATAATCCATCAGTGTCGAGGATTTATTTGCGGGCATTAAACGTAATCTGTTAGAGATTATAGGGCCAGGTAATTACTAATTTGAAATGTATAATTGTATTTTTAAGTGGATGAGAGAGGGTTGCGATATGAACACATATGAGTTTATACCGTGTAACCGTGTCGGAGTACGGTTTGATGTAATGCAGTGTAGATAGAAGATAGATGAGTTGGTATATGTATGTTCGCTTGTATATTTGTGTGTTTGAGAGTATACGATTTGTCTCCGGGGTTTCATCCAGCTCGGCGGAACAAAGGATTTAGCTCATAATAAGCTTCTCATTACAATTGCAAATTGGTTGCTAACTAAGCGATTATGCTCAACGTCCCGGTGTTACACACTGATTTGCACATAACCCGGATTAACAACGTTTGCATTCGTATACGGTCACGAGACCGGATCGGACAAACGGACGGATTGATAGATAGAGAGAATGCGAGGATGAGGGAGCGGTATAGATGTTGCGGAGGAGTAGGATGGATGACGTGTTGGTAGGGGTTTGCGGTGTCGTCAATGAAAATCAAAAAGGTACAGTAGTAGTGGTCATTCCTCCTCTTCTACCCCCTCTTTCCCTCCTGATTTTCCCCTACATTCTTTCTCGCTCTCGCTAAAATCTCTATATTAAATCGTGCGGTATTCATCTGGCTATAATTTAAAACCATAACGTATCACAATTGTAATAATGGAATTAATCTTATAATTTACTATAATATGTTCATTCGTTCGGTAACAAATTATATAATTTATCAGCTTTTCTCTTCATTTCCTCCAACATTTCGATATCATTATCGTAACAAACGTTTAATAGATGAAACGATAATCATTATTCAGTTAGGTGATAGTGATGATCATCATAATGATGGAAAATAGTTTTTTAATTTTACAATCTAAATCCATCGCTCGAACAGCGAGAGGTATAATACTTAATTAATTAATTGGTTAATAATAGTTTGTTGATATAGATTATTATGCGATTAAGGGTGTAATTATTATTATTATATATCTCTAATAGCTTATTATAATACACGTTTATTTAATTATTTTAATTTAACTATTCCATTTGTTATGATTATTATTATTTTAATTAATTAATGATGCGTTATTATTATTATATGTTATTACGAATAATAAATAAATATTTTGTTTTATGCTGTAGATAAATTAATATCATTTGATTTTTATATACGACATAATTAAATCAGGAATTAGCTTTAATATCTTTACCGTCAAATAATCATTATGAAGAGGATATGTATGATTTATTTTTATACCTTTAAATATGTTTACGATTACATGATTTTACATTAATAAAATAAATGTAATTTTTACTTTCCTGGCTATAGCGATAAATGCTATATCTGTGACGGGAAAGTGAATATATCGGTATCGAAAAAGAAAAATGATCAGTTAAAACAAATTGGGTTTTTTTAAACTTTAAGGAGAAATATTTAACAGAAAGATAGATTTAAATAAATTGTGAATAATCTGCGAAAAATTATTTTTTATTCTAATGCTCCCAAATCTAAAAAAATCTATTTTTTGCCAGACATATTTTTCTGCGTACGTATGTATGTTGGTTTGTATTTGATCTTATAATTCTGGACCCCGTTAACCGATTTTCTTCGAACTACGAGTACTACCTTCAGGAGTAAAGAATGTATTAAATTTGTGTAAAAATTTGAAAAAGAGATAAGGGTACTTTAGCCGAAATAAAATTTTAAATCGTTACTGGGACACTTTAACAAAAACAAATTTTGTTACAAAAGTTGAAGGTTTTCTATCGACATCAAAAATTTATAAAAAAATTTTATTTAATATTTTTATCCTTCCCTCCGCAAAAAATTACTTTATATGTTTTTTTTATTTTTAGCTATATCTTAGCTTGGAGAAAGAGTTAATGGAAGTTTTTTGCATCTATTTTTTTCTACAACAATAAAACTTTCAAACACTATAAAAAGTTGGTAACAAAAAATAACAAAACCTATGCTAACAAAAAAATTCTTTTAAATAAAAAATTAAAAATTTTTCCATTTAAAATGTAAAATTCTTAATTTTTTGATAGCCCTTACTGTTTAGTATTTTGAAGAATGAAAATTATTCAAAAATTTTCCTCCCTTTCGAGAGAATTACAACTTTTTTTTTTTACTAGATGATATATATGCCACATAAGCTTGAAAAAAGCTTGTGTGTGGAATATGGAAATAAAAATTTGTAGCATATGAAAAAATGCCACGCCTGAATGGGATTCGAACCCGGGATCTCCAGCTGATAAACAAAAACTCTACCACTCGCGCCACAGAGGCCGGAAAAATGTTAATTTTTAAAAAACTATTTTAAAAGTTCTTTTTTTAAATTTATTATCACTACAAATATTTTTTTTCGCAAAATCAAATTTTTAACGTTCAAAACGTATTTTAAAAATAATAGAGTCACTAAAATAATTTAATACCCCTTTCCTGATAGGGAAGCTCCCAGATTTAGAAGAAAAAAAAGTTGTTTAAAATCAATAGTAGTGAATGTTTTTTAACCATTAAAAAAGTTCCCTGATGCATGAGCCCCCAAACAGCTTAAAATGATTGGATTGAAAGTTTTTTCAAAAATGAATGTTATGAAATTCTACGTATATTTAGTATTTTAGGCTATTTAGTTCTACGTATATTCATACAAGCTGATTAATCCATGATTCCCTCGTTCTTATCTAGTTCTCGGAAGAAAGAAAACCTATAAAAAAATGTTTTCTACGTAAAGATTTTAAAATTACTTAACATTTTATTTAAATTAATTTTTGCCTCGATGAAATTTCTTATCAAAATAAATCCCCATAAAAAATAATTTACAAAAAAAAGTTGGGCAAGGAAAGAAGGTGGTATAAATGTTATTAGAAATCCTACTTGTTTTGAGTTTTAGCACTTGAAATTTTGTTTAAAATGCACCCCATTCAATAAATTATAATAAAAAAAGTTTTGCCAAACAAGATTATTAAATTAGGCCAATTTATATTACTGGACATCTCAATTTAAATTAAGTTTAATCATTCAATAGGAATAAATTATGAATTAAAATTCTTCTGGTATTTTTTTAACATCATATTCCCTTATTTTTTTTACTGTTTCTTGTAGTAATACACAAAAGAGTACCATTAAAAAAAACAAACAAAAACAAGTTACAGAAAAAACAACAATTTGAAGTAATGTACAGTAGACGCGCAATACAACGCGGTTGCTGGGGAACATGTTTTACCTCTGCACTGTAATCTTACCTCGGTATATCGAATGTGACCGTAGAAGTGACACAAAAATCGATAATTTACAATAATGTACTCGTAAAATACAGTACTTTTAAAAATTACTTGCCAGTTATGCTATTTATTCTAGTCCTGGAATTGATCTCAATTTACATCACACTGTCCACAATTTACACTAACCTAATTTTGTACCGTCATAAAAAAAATCAGTAAGTTTTATTTGAAGGAGTAATAATATACTTCGTTTTCAAATCCGTGTATTATTTTATTGTAGCATGATGGAGGAGGAGATTAATGCTGTTCGATTAACTTTCCCTCTCCATTCACGAAATCACCTTGTTTATGTGAGATCACTTCACAAACAACCGGAATATTTTCTACTGCATCCACGTCATTCACCATATCATCTTCGCCATTATCTTCTTTTCCATTGACGTTTTTATTGAGAACAGGATTGATTTATCACTTTGAGATTGGCTCTCTGTTATCAATAGTCCAGTCTCAGACAATGAAATCTGCAGATTTACTGTCATATGATCGAGCTTCTCCCTCGACTTACAACATGGCGAGATTTCCACCGCGAAAACCAGCCAAAAGATGCACTAAAATCATTGGTTCCATGCAAATCTTTATAGAATTTGACAGCATGAGGTCTGATGACCTGTCCAGATAGTGGTAACTCTTCGCTTCATTTTATTAAGAACCACTTGTATAAGTACTCATCAAGATAATTTTGTTTGCCTAATTTAGTTTTAGTAGATTTCATAATAAAGCTACTTACTGTAATGGGTACCATGATTCGACTTCCGGAAAATTTGGACATATCTTTGCTTCACATCCCCCAGACCCCAAAACCAACGTCAGTTCAAACGTTTATATATATATATTTCACTTTCTTGTGTACACGATAACTGCTGTAATTTTGCGCCAATCACTTTCAAATTGATACATAAAATATCGGTTATAACCGATATAACCCAAAATCTCGGCCAAGTACATTAATGAGCAAAATGGGATCATCAAGGTGGAGGGCTTGAAAAAGTGGAGGGCTTTTTCGAAAAAAAAACAAAATATCGCTGTAACTTTCTTATTAAGTAAAATATCAAACTCGTTTAAAGTTCCTACTATTCTTTGGATAAGGGTCTAAAACCGATCTATGTGAAGTCTTTTGATATCACCAACTAATAGCTTAGGGGGTGGAAAAATTGGGGTTTTGAAGACAAAAAAAAATCATACCTACCTTAACAGGCACAGTATCGAATCGGTTTAAAGTGATCATTAGTCGTCTAAACATTACCTAAAACTTTTGTTGGAAACAATTTTTGATATGACCAACCCTTACGGCAAGGAATGACCAAAATGTTGTTGGAATTGTAAGATGATGGGGCTTTTTGTATGCTAAACATGTGAAACCTTTTTTCACATGCAACCATGGTCGTACTGAGTAAATTTGAAGTTTTTCTTAATTTTAAGATGGAAATGTTTTTTATCCCCTACTTAGCACCGGTGAAATCTACCT
The DNA here is from genome assembly GCF_047948215.1 of Lycorma delicatula. Lineage (NCBI taxonomy): Eukaryota > Metazoa > Arthropoda > Insecta > Hemiptera > Fulgoridae > Lycorma > Lycorma delicatula. The sequence goes on from NC_134462.1 coordinate 62,664,831, forward strand.
CCGCCTTCCGGCGTGCCGAAAGGGATTTTTTTCTTTCCAGTTCGATTTCACTTTCAATTATGTTCACAAAATTTCTTTTAACTTCTTCTCTGATCCACTCCCTAATTGTTCCTTCCGGGACGCCACACTCACCCAATAACCTTGCTTCGGTTTTGTCGTTTTTTATACGATCGATAATTTTCAGTTTATCTCCAACTGAACATGCTTTCCGCTTCTGTGACCTTTTGGATTTTGAACTCGCGGCTTTACACTCAGTATGTGTGATTCAGAATAAAATCGTGTTTCAACTTCTCTAGGTTTTAAGATTTTCTGGGAAGCGAAGATTTTTTTAACCTTTTAGGAGTACACTATTGTCTCGAAGAAATCTTTTGGAATGGAGTGGTCACAATTAACCAGGGTGTATGGTGAGGGCTAGTTTAACGGTAAAATTGTATTTCAGAACTGCTCACTGCTGAAGTTTTACTGTTATAACTCAATTTTCAAAATTAAAAATTCTATTTAAAAAACTACGGTATTTTTTATTGGGGAACATACTTTTCCTCGCATTACATCCAAATAGTGCGGTATTTCGAACTGCACTATTTCAAGCTTATGCTGTATTATGTTTATTTGTTATTCTTCAGAGCAAAAAACTCAACTCGTTTGCTGTATTTGAATAATTTCCCCCCTTCAAAAATAGTAAAACCTTTTATGCAACGTAGTTATGCATTAATTATTACTTTAAACATGTTTTTTATAGCATTATTTTATTATTTTTTTCTACTGTTTTTATTTCTTTCATCTTAAAAAACAGACATCTCTAATTTTCATAGTACAGATATCGTTGATATTAAAAAAAAGGAAAATTAATTCATAGGAAGTAGTTTAAGAAACAACATAAAATTCTGATACAAGTTAATGTATTTTTAGTATTATTTGGGTTGAATTTAAAGGATATTAGGTTGGGATTAAATGTAGAATGATTTCATGTTTTTTCCTACTTTATCTCATCGCAATTTTGTTTTTTTTTTTTGACAGTCATTTATATATAATGATGCACATAATCGTATTCCGATAAAAGTTAATGATTTCCCTCGTTATGGTCTTACCCTCTTCTTATCTAGTAAAGCAGTATATTTTAATGGTTGTTGAGGCTGTCGTTTTATGACCATAGGACGTCTTGTTCTATAAATATAAATTAACAAAGGGATTAAGTTTTGAGTGAGTAACAAGGGTATATATATATATATATATGTGTATATATATATATATAAGGAAAATGATGGCTTTATAATTTCGAGGGTGAATTTAATGTTCAGAGGTATAACATAAAACGGAGCAATGTACAGAATGTTTATTATCACAAGAGGAAAGGGTTGTGGAGTTGCGGTAAAGCGCGGGAGGAGCTAAAGTCGGTTGTATGGGACAAGTTAGCCCGTAATGAGAGATCATGTACACCTCTAGAGTTCTCGCTTAGAGAGCCCCCTAAGTATCTATTTAAAATTATGACTGTTTCATCGTAAACAAGATGAACCCGGCCGATAGTGAACCTTCTTTACTTTCGCCATTTACCTGAAACAAGCATAAAATTTGTACAGATGCTCCCTTAAAATAACCGTCTTCGTTAATTTCATTCTGTATCTTTTCATCATTACAATGATTATTTTTATGATTATTATCTTATAATGTTAAATTTAAGTAAAATGATATACCCTCTGTTATTTCTAATCAAAAAATAAGTAAAATTTGTTTTAACTTTGCGTTTGCGTTTGATTAAAATGATCATTTCTTTAACTGCTGTAGTATTTGCAACAGTGAGTAAAATTAAAATTTAACTCACGTAATTTTACTTTCGAACAGCTTTTTGTATCGAAATTTACACATCCTCAAGGTATTAAGGAATGTTATTTTAAGCTATATTTTCAGAAGTTTATAAAATTTTATTGTGAAAGGACGTTATAGATGTCCTTTTAGTATTGTTTAGTACAATCCGTACCAAGTATATTCATCGATAATTTGGGGGTTAAACAAGTATTTTTCATATGTAGTTTCTTTTTAAAATTAGTATCTTTTTATAAAGAACACAGAAATAAGAAGTTAATTTTCACTAGAGAAAGAGCTGTAATATTAAATTATGTACATTATAGGTATTCCATATAAGATATAGAGATTTTTATCTAAAAGTAGAGAAGCAACGCAACACAGCCTAAAGAGCTTTTGTTTAGTTTTGCATCCCTAAATAAAGACAAAGTGTAACTTACTGGCTCAGAATCTGTAACCGGAAGATCAATTTTTGTACATAAATTCCTCATATTTTAACAAGATATGTTAAGCGGTTTAAATAATCGTTGATATAATTTTAAAATATAGTCTCCTTCTAGATCACTATAATTTTTTAATGTACTGTAAACCATTTTCAATTCATTTTTCTTTTTCCAAACACTTACAATTTTTTTCGTAATTATATTCTAGACAACTATAAAAGAGAATGTAATTTAATTTAAGTTAAAATAAGTAAATTTTTTCATATATCTGAATAATCAAGCTTATGTAACTCTTGCGTAATATAGGTGCTAGAATTTTTCAATGATAAATATAGGAAGATAAAAAGATGAAAATTTTGTAATAAGTAGGGGTATACAAAATAAATAATAATAATAACCTTTTAATAACAAAATTGTATTAAAAAAAAAACAATATCGCTTCCAAAAATATGCGGTATATAAATACTTAATAATAACGAAAACTACACGCATACATTTTTTTACATATTCCTTTCAATACATTAACAGCCTTGCAACAATGATAGTATCGTATTTATTTGGACTGAGATTCTATCGATAGTCGAAATAATGTACACGAATAGTGATAAATATAAAAAAAAAACATGCATCTGTATCTCATCATAATAATTCGATAAAAAACAAAATAATAAACAGGATATTAAATAATATTCATATTTTATAACACGTTAAAGGTGCACTATTACGTTACAAATCGAGACGGAATACCACGGTCAGTTTGAAAGTAATAACTTGCCTAATAACTTATCCAGTTCCTTTTGAGAATTATAAACCTACGTGAAACTTAATTTAGTCTCAAATTTCTAAATAAAAACCCATATAACTCTTTGTGAGAAGTTGGGTTTTCTAAGGTTTTTTAAAAATTTTTAATGGAAACTTAGTTTTATGACATTTTTGATTAATGTTACCTAATTACTTAGACGCGTTCAGAATCTGTCTATATATGAAGTTTTTTCTCTATATTGACCAGAAGGTTAGCCTTCTCATTATCGTCAACTATTGAGTGTTTACGCACGTAGCGTCATCCTTTATTATTAAAGAAAGAGAAATTTAATAATAAAAAATGTCATTCATAGACTGGAAAAAATCAAATCGGTCTGAGTTATGAATATTAAATACTGTGTTATTCCAATATTGGTTGATAACGCATCAAAAAATTAAGAATATTATGTTTAAGTTTGACTGAGAAATTAAAAAATTTAATTTTCCTACATTTTATAAATTTCATTTTTTGTTAAAAAATTTAAAATTAATGTGTATTACTTAAGTTGTAACTGTTAATCCTTTCAGTTAAGTTGTCTATCTTTTAATTAGTAATATCTTTATTTAAAAAAATTTATTATGTGAAAAATATTGTAACGTAATGTTTTTAATATTGTAATAATGCCTTATATATCTTTAATCACTTCATCACGCATTTCTATTTTATATTTTGGACCGGTATTTAAATTATTACGATGTATTTTATGTAGATTTTACGTACATTATATATACATCGTTTACATATATTAGCTTTTTTTAAGGATTATTTAAAAATTTGTTTTGTAAATTGTATAGCACATATAGAAACTTTTTCAAGTTACCTCCGTTTCAGAAACAAATTATTACCGGTTAATTTGGTTAACGTTGAAGTTTAAAATTTAAAAATGAACTAAAAAGGATTATTTTTTCATTAATACGCTTTTTAAATAAGTTTCCTTTCCTTTTAAATTAAATACTTTTATTATTAAAATTTCAACCGATAGGTGGGGAATACCCTGAATTTATATAAAAAAAATTTTTTTTTAATATCAAATCAAATTCTGGTGTAAAGGATGAAATTTTTAGAAAATATGTCTTTTATTTTTTATTTGTTTATCTCTCTTTTACGAGTCTTAAAACCTAGACAAGCACTTTATTGATATAGATTTATATTTAGGTCTATTTAGTGGTTTGTTAATTTTTTTCATGGTATATTCGTTGTTAAGTTTACATATTTTTTTATTTTAGTCTATTATACTTTCATATTTACATAACGCAGGTTATGAAAATGCGTAACAGAATATAAGTTATTCGTTATTTATTATCTTTTCATATTCCCTGTCATTATTTTTCTCTCTCACTCACATATTCTCTCCCTCCCACAATATTTGTTTATTTAAAAAAAAAAAAGGTGCAAGAGTTTTTATATATGTTCTGTTGTATACGTATTCGAAAAAACGAACGTGTCGATTGATATAAATTGAGTTGCAAACAATATTATGAATTTTCAGCAGTACGATATCTATTGCCAAAAGCATCATAGGTATTTCTGTACCTATCCATCTCTGGATTGATACCAGAGTTACGTAAAAAATTAACAGCAACATATTTCAACAAAATGTATAAAAAAAGACAAATAAAAAACTGGAAAATGCTTTATCGTTGAAATTTTTATCTACTGCATATAGGTGGTATATATGAATAAACTATAACGAATTCGTTTTTTTTTTTTATTTTTTATTCTGTGACGCTGTCGCTGTTCAACGAGATAGGTACAGAAGCTGAGGTGGTAGTATTTGTTTGTTGTCGATTGAGCATGTATGAACGAACTTGTTGGTGTGTATATATATATATCTGTGTGTTTTTGGAGAGAGAGAAAGCGTATGTATCAACAGATTTGTTATTCTGGGCAGACAATTGAACACGGTTGAGCTCAAAAGGAACATCTCACAGAGAGTGCATATAACAAACTAAACATAGTATATACAGTAAAACATAGAGAGAATTTCTATCTTTATCTTTCTCATGTAATATATATTTATATATACTCTCTCTTTCCTGTAACTCATGAATGTTGAAACTATACCTTTGTCGTGCTGTGGGTGCATCGAGTATACTCATCTCACTTCTTGAAACACACAAACAAACACAACACGTTGCAGAAAAAATCATTTACTATTCGACAAGTTTTTTAAACTTTGACAATATATAATAATCTAAAAAAAAGTAATCGTATTAAATACAAAATAGAATTGATTTTGTTTTCTCAACGATTAGAACAACAGCGGTAAATGAAGTATAAATTAAAATGAATAAAGTGTAAGCTATGGACAGAAAGTTAATGTAAGCAGTAACGTAGAAGTAAGAGATTTCATAAAAAGTAAATGTTTATTGGTCACGCTAGAATAACAAGATTTTAAAATGGTTCGGATATTTTCTTAACATATCCCAAGTATAAATGTCCTTAGAATTTAAAGAAAATAAAGAGTAAAATTGAGAAATAAATCGCAAGAAAATGATGGCTAGATAAACAGAAATATGTAATTGGAGTGGAAGTATAACTGTGATAGTGTTATGGAGGACAACTGGTGAAAGATTAGAAAGAGATGGCGGCCCAAGAGGCATCATCCAATCTACGACACTTGGTAAGGGATAGAGGAACTAAATAAGTACACATACAGAATAAAATCTGTAATCGTAATAATGTAATTGTAAGTAATGTATGTAATGTAATGTAAGTTTACTTAGAAAATCTTAGTTAAATTTAAAGAAAAAAATTCTCAAGAAATTAAATTAAATTTTAAAAAATTAAAAAAATAAATTAAATTTTAATTCTCAAGATAAAGAGTAACAATTTACAATAACTTCATAAAGAGTAAGAGGTTATCCGTTCGAATGGTGCGTGTATACAGAGGTTCCACGAAGAGGTATTCGGTATACGCTTTTGATTTAGTATCACTCGCCCTTTCTCCACCGATTCTATTGGAACTTTACAGACCTTTTAATGAAAGCTGTATAATTTCAGTCTTCTAGGATTTATAGAAACAAAATGGCGGCTTTCAAATTAAAACATCAATTTCAGATAACCACATTTTTATTAATTAAAAAATAGTTGGTAAAAATGATTAAAAACAGATGATTTATTGTTAAACAGCTGTTCAGATTGAATACAAGTTAGTCATAAACATGGATAATTATCTAATTGTTTTTAATTATTCTATTTCTAATTACTACCTATTTTTAATCATTTTTATCAGCTATTTTTTTATGAATAAAAAATGTTATTTATCTGAAATTGATGTTTTTGTAATGAATAAATAATGTTATTTATCTGAAATTGATGTTTTTGTAATGAATAAAAAATGTTATTTATGTGAAATTGATGTTTTTGTAATGAATAAAAAATGTTATTTATGTGAAATTGATGTTTTTGTAATGAATAAAAATGTGATTTATCTGAAATTGATGTTTTTGTAATGAATAAAAATGTGATTTATCTGAAATTGATGTTTTTGTAATGAATAAAAAATGTGATTTATCTGAGATTGACGATTTTATTTAAAACCCGTCATATTGTTTCTATAACCCCTAGAGAGTTGAAGTTTTCACAGAACATTTTTAGAACCTTCGTAGATCTGTAATTTCAATCGGTGGGGGAACGGGCAAGTGAAACTTAATAAAAAGCGCATACCTGTTTGTGAGACAGATTATATATATATACATACACACATTTTTTGTACACGCATGTTCAACTGTTGGTCCATTTACCGACTGCACCCATTTCTTTTTTTTTTTGAGAGAAGATTAAAATAACACGTTTTTATTTGTTGCTAAGCGAATTGACTGCTTGTCTAGTTCATAAACTTTGATATAGATTTAAAAATAATCTTTTATATTGTTTTTTATGCACTTCTATCATTTGATTTTTATAAATAAAATTAAATTTGTGAGGATTATACCTTTTTGAAAACGAAATAATCTTATTCCTTTTTTTATTTATTATTTGTAAAGTTGCATATTGAAATTGGCTTATAATAATTTCTCAAATTTTTACCGGAAATTAAATCTGAGATCTTTGATGTAACAAACAAGTATGCTACTCAAATTTACGACAAAGTCTGAAAAAATTTAGTTTATCATTTTTTACTTATTATTTGTAAATTCAGATGTTACTTTGAATTCTGTATTTAAAAAATCCAATTTTTTCCCCCATTCCGAAAATATCAGGAATGGGGAAATTCTTTTCTCTCTTTTTTTCAACCGCCTGGTAAAAGAAATCCAATTTTTAAAATGTTGACATTTGAGAATACAAGAAAAAGTAACATTAAAAAGTAGCCTGCGCCTTATGAACGCTCTTGTAAGAGAATACACGAAGTTTATGGACAATCGAAACCTGCCAATACATGAGGACATTGAGGATGCCAATCGTGGTCGCCTTCGGTCTAGAAAGCCGCCTATCAAAACAGCAATTGCTGCCACAGAGGACGGATTTGACCTAACTGACGCCTTGCGTCGAGAATGGACCACAAAACAGAATAACCAAATCCCATGTATTACTCAAAGGCCGCCGGGTTTTGACTTGCCACGTAAGACATGGACAACGCTAAACAGAATACAGATTCAGCATGGTAGGTGCTGCGCCTATTTCCTGTATAAATGGGGTAAAACACCGATACCCCTTTGTGAGTTTGGTGAAAATCATACTATCAGACACATCACAGAAGTTTGCCCTAGGACAGCTTATGAAGGGAATCCTGAAGATTTCCTGATGGCGACTCCAGAATCGATTTATTAGTTTGTTAAATCTTTGTTTATAATTTTGACTGTAATTGGTGTTATGTTTTAGTACCATACGCTAAATAATAACAAGAAAAAATTCTATTTTTATGATAGGGATTAGTATATGTTTTTCGTATGGTTTTCTTATAAATCCTGTAATAAATTACGCATTAATTAAATTTTCTTCCTGAGAGAAACGTTGTTTACTTTATAGCAAATCCTTTTGATGTACAGAATGAAAGTTTCATTTTTAGGGCGAATATTACTTGTTTCGTTGGGCATTAATGCGTTGGATATTCTATAACAGTATATTCGGCTTGGTGAAAAAAGATGAAACCAGTTTACCGCTCACTTTCTTTGGTAAGCTCTGTATGAGATACTTATTATTCCTGATAATGGTTATGCTAAGGTAGGCTATTTAAACGCATATTTACTTCTAAAATTATGCTTCTATTTGTCGCATTGCTAAATAATAGCTAAAGAAATAATGTTGTTTATTTTTATTTATAATTTTTTTTTGTTACGAATAATCATTTTATTGTAAATGCCTATTGATCTTCTTATTTTGTGAAAAAATAAAAAATTCTTGACTTCTGGGCTTGAACTCTTTGCCTTTCCATTAAATATATTGATGTGTATTTGTTTTTTGTAGTTTTTTTATGACTGGTAGAAGTTTTCGACGAATTTCCAGGTTATAATTTGTAAAGATCTTCCTCTAATTTTCTATAAAAAAATATCTGATCTCATTTAATGCTACTCACGAAATGAATCTAATTTTGTAAAATGAGATAATTTAACTTGTGTTTATATATGTGCACTGGGATACCGTAAATTTATTATTATTTTTGACATAATTTAAAAACATAAATTCTCTTACATTAAATCTGTTCTTATAATTTTACTTGGTCTTCATTTAATTTTTAATACAAAAATGTTTTTCTCCAAATTCATATTTAATTAATAATTTTAATATTAAAATTAGTTTTTCTTAAAAATAAAATTTTATTTTTCTTAAATAATATTTATTATATGTTTCATCGATTATCTAAGCTAAAATTATTTTATACGTATTTTTTATTTAGCATTGGTGAAAAGAGTGAAGTTAATTGACGACGATAGAAGGACGAGAATTTGATGTAATTTAATTTTAGAGAGAAACGAGTTAAGATGATGTCGAGAAACAGTCATTCAATTTGAGTCTTGAGTTTTGTAGAAGATCAATTAATGTTGTTAAATTGGGGTGAAGTTTTTGTAGGTTTTTGATGATAGTGTGAGGAGGAGATAGAAGGGAGTAGAAAGATCGGTAAAGAGGGTGGATATCGGACGACCCCAAGAGGTGAGGCCCGTTTCGATAACCGAATCCACATCACATAAAATATTAACCCTTCTCGGCAGTACTCGGTCGGGGACACTATCTCAACTCCCAGAGAGCTATCCCGGTTTCCTCTTGAAAACCATCTCTTCAAATTACATTGTGGTACCGATTGCCTCCTTCGTCGGTCGCAGACTCGATCCTTGTTCTTCTGTCGACAACTCTACTATACTATAGATGCTATCCTAGTATTTGAATACACAAGTTTAGGTCTAGGGGTAGGAAGAAGGGGACGTAGTTCATTTAACTACATAGACTTTCTTGACCACATTTTCCTACTGTTATTTTGTATCTAACAGTTCTTCCCATTAAGCATATAACACACGCGCGCGATCCCACGCTAGAAACATAAATATACACTAATATAATATTACACACTAATAATACACACTATAATATTACACACTAATATAATTACTAAAATAAAATTTTAATGTTCAAGAACAGTTTAGAAGAAATCTGTTAATTAAAAATGTATACCTCCATTCTTAAATAAATCATAAGTTGAAATTATGTATTAATTAAACAAAACTTAGATAATAAAAAAACAATTAAAAGCTAATAAATACATAAATAAAAAAACAAGCTTCTTAAAACATTCAAAATTACTTCCTACATATAAAAAAAATGAAAGTGGAAACAGAAAAACCGTCCTGTGAACAGTCTAAGTTGAAAACAATAGGTTGGTTGCTTACATTGTAGTAAATCTATATATGTAAACAAAAAACTATAAAGTCCCGTGACTGTAAAAGTTCATATTTTTGTAACGTAATGTTTACTAATTGTCTTCTTGCAATCTAATGATTTAATATTTATTCCGTGGTCATAATACGTTTTTGACTTCGGCCAGATGAAAAGTACTTCATCCATACACAACTTTATTTGTGTAATCTCCCTGCATAATATTTAACTTGACTAGATTAGATTAGACTTGATTAGATTCAATCATCAAAGAAATGTTCTTTGTTAAAAATTATGCGGAAATGTTTGGTCATTTTCGTTTCAAAACGGAAATTTTCGGTTGAATTTATGTAGTTATGTTTAATAAAATTATTATTTATTTATGTTAAATAATCTTACTGAATCGCTGTGGGTGACTTGATCAAAAGATTAGCCATTTTAAAAAACGGCATAGCTTTTCAAAGTATAATAAGCATCACGTTTCAGGCTTTTAGAGAAGGTAAATTGAAGCGGTAAACCGAAGGGCAAAGATAGAAAATTCAGATAATTACTGGGCCCCCAAAAAAAAAACAAGAAAAGAAATTAGGACTGATACTGACTTTTTTCTTGGTTTGCTTGATTATATTGCCATTTAAGCTCGATGCTTGTGCGTGGGCTATGGAAATGGAATTTTTGTAACGTATGAAAAATGTCACACCTGACAGGGATTCGAATCCGGGACTTCCGGATGAAAGGCCGAGACGCTATTACTTCGCTAAGGAGACAGATGGAATAAAATAACTTTTACAAGTTTTTTTTATTTTACCCCAATATTATTTTAATATTATTAAATATTACGAGAAATTATATAATTTACAAAATTATATAGTGTGTTAGTATAAAAACTCAAATCTCTTTCTTTCTTAAAATAATGCATTACTTGGACTTCAGTGCTTCTGTTCAGTAAGGACCCGGGAAAGAGTTGAGGCGTAAACTTTAAAAAAATTGGTAATAATACATATCATTACGTTTAATAAATGTTTACTTATATTTGTCGGTGCACCGGTGGGAGAGGAGAATATTATTTAAATGTAATATTGGAGTATAATAGCTCTTTTATAATACCTGTTTGTTTTAAATAATTAAAGACATATTTTAAGTTTCTTCCAATAAATTTTTTTTTTTATTGATTCTGTAGACAACATCTAGTTTTATTTAAATAAAAAATTTATAAGTTATCTGTCTACAATATAAGTAATCTCATGTAAGAATGTATTTTTAATAACACCTACCGTAGAAAGTATTAAAGTAAAAGAACATTTGGCGAAAGCTTAATCATACATCTTAAAATTACAATTAATAAAAACATAATTACAATTATTACAAATTAAAAAAAAAAAAACAATTTATTGACTCAACTTTCAATCAATGACTTTTGATGTAAATAAATTTTCACAAATACGGCGTTTCGAATCGTGTTCATCAGATGTATTCTGTGATGTCAGCGGAAATGTATTTTAATCAATATTAAAACAATTAATATTTTAAAAGACAGAAGTCCCTTTATTTTTTGTTTAAGAATTTTTTTAGACGGGGAAGGTAGGTGGTAAATGAGATAAGGTGGCGCGGTCGACAGGCAATTGCACTCAAGTAGGTCTGTTTCTCTTGCTAGAGATTAGTGCCGCTAATGGAGTTGACCTGTCGGGCGACCGTATCGACAACGGCTGAGTTTGAAGTTCTGTCGTCGCTTGTTGTAGTGAAAAGAGGAAATAGGTGGAATAGGAAAGGGCGGTCGAACGGGAGGGCGGGATAGAACGGTCGTTGAGTGACGGGGACCCTCGGGAGTTCAGCCCAAAAAAACGCCGCCCAGCAATCACAGCTCTAATTACTTTAAAGTAGTTGAAGCGACTTGTGCTGCTGCTGTCGCATACGCGCAGCCGCTAGCACGATTTCATCCCTCTTCCCGTTACACCCTTCATCTTCTGTATCCCTTCTACTAGTCATCCGTTCCCTTTTTTTTAGACTTACTGATAATTTACGTCGAACATCGACTTTAGTTCATCCTTTTTGTATAATTCAAAGTTTTAAAATAAAATACGGTAGAAAATTGAAGGCAAGTGGAACGTTTTGATTAAGCCGTATGGTTGATCAAACGTTTACAGAATTAATGTTTAAAAAATATTCGTTTAACTTATGCGATCCGTTACAAATTCTACCCAAATAATATCGAAAATTCTGCTGATCTGTTAAATTATTAGAATTCAACTCGTATAAACTGTTGTCTGTTGCACCGGAATTTACTTTTAATACTTTTTGGAAGATTATTCGCGTTTCATTTGAATTCTCCAGTTACTGATGTCGTTAGCATTGCACATTCTGATTCAACCGACATCATTATCTCAGGAATGAGTAAACCTGAGTAATAGTTCTGTTTTTTATAATTTTTTTCGTGTATTTTTAATTCAAAATTTTAAAATAAATTTATCAGCGAATGCACTTAATAAAAAATTAATTGTAAATATTTTATTGACATCGAAGAGAAACACTATCCAGTGAAATCGCTTCAATAACTAATCATAAGTAACTAACTGATGACTATAGGAATGATTTGATGAAGTTTCACTTTATGAAGTCAATGAAAAGAAAAATTGAAAATTAATAATCTCTTTTATGGGCGGGGCGAGTAAGCCAACCAGTTTGATAATGGTATTCCTTGCATTAGCAAGGAGTACAGATTACGTTACATTAGTAAGCACTGATTACTGTGCTAATCTTTTAAGCTCAACAAATTTATTACACACTAAATTCCTAGTGGAATGTAGTTTGTTAAGTTGCAGTCACTGCCTTCTTCTACATTTCAGTTTTTACATTCTACACGTCTATCCATTACGGAACTAACTGAATCTCGGTATCTTAATTCTCGGCTCATCATCATAGTTTGTTTCTTTACGTTTCACACAGATTTTTTCCTTTCAAATTTATTAAGTCCTCTTCATTTCAAATTTTATCAGCTACCTAATTTTCAACATCGTCTCGTTACGTTTTAAAGGCCTCTATTATATCATTTCAGTTTTTTTTTTTTTATTGTTCACGTTTCACTAACATGAGGCAATACACTTCAGGAAATTAATGTGTTTTATGTTGACAGAAGTGACAGCAGTTAATGAATATTAGATTCTTCTCTTTCCGAGTGCGCTGTTTGCGTATCGTTCTAAGATGGCTGACAAATGAAGACTGACTGTTGAACAGCGCGTAAAGATTGTTGTATTTTAATGAAACGAAAAGTGTAGTGCTTACACAAAGGCGATTTCGTGCACGTTTTCAAACTCGGTGGTCACCCCGACATTTAAAACAATACGTAGACTTTACGAAAAGTTTAATAATGAAGTTCAGTATTTGAGAGTAAGCGCGAATGAACTGCCAATGTTCGTTCTTCACAGAATATGGAAGTTGTTAGAGCAGCGTTGCTGAGGAGCCCGGAAAAATCAACAAGATAAGCAGCGGCACAATTTGGGATTTCTAGGCCATCTGTGCAGTGAATTTTAAAAACTGATTTGTAATTGTTTCCGAACAAAATAACAATGTTGCCTAAATTAACGGTCGACAACAAACATCAAAGGATGGCATTCCCTTAATGGGCTGTGAACCGAGACGTAATGTTGAACAGTATTTGGTTTACAGATGAGGAACATTTTCACCTAGACGGGGTTGTTAATAAACAAAATCTGCGTTTTTGGGCTACCGTTCATGAAAAGGTGCATCATTCTCCAAGAATTATGGTACGGGCCGCTATCTCAAGTCACGAGGTGATGGGCCATTCTGTTTTGAACAGACAGTGAACACTGAACGTTATCTAAACATCAAGCGAAATAATTCTGTTTCTCAGCTTCTTGCAAATAGGTTTCAATTAAAAAAAGAGTGGTTCAAATAGGATGGTGCCAGACCGCATACAACTAATCTCTTTTTAGACTTTCTGCACGAAACTTATAACGCAAATGTTATTTCAAACCGATTTCCTAATCGTTTTGCTTGTGAACAGAGCTGGTTCCCGAACAGTCCTGATTTGAATCCGTAGGATTATTTTCTTTGAGGATTTCTAAAGGAAAACATTTTCCCTAAATATCCTCGTACAATAATGGAACTAAGTGATAATCATCGAGGCGTATTAATGAGATAACTGAGGGTATGTCGTCGAGTTTTTAACAATATAGGGGTTTGTGTCCAAGAGGTTGTTAGACGTGATGGTGATCGTATTGAACATGTAATAAGCAGAAAATAATCTCCATGTACATAGTAAACATGTTGTGTTTTACTGTACTGTGATTCAAATAAATACTTTTAACAAAACCAAATGTTGAATCATTTCGCGCGAAACTCTCTCAGTATACTTTTTATATCTGTATTACTTAATACAATGCAATTTTTAAATGGAAATAATGATATTCTCCCGCTTCTGTTGCAGTTTGATCTCTTATCTTAATATTTAATTCTCTTTATTCTCATTTCTATTAAATTTCATTACCTGTGATTTAGTCTTATGTATTTTTAAAGCCAAATTTCTCTCCTAGCGACAAATCTATGCCAATTAGTATTTGTTTTAAATAGGTTTTGTTTCTACCAAAAGAAAAATGTCATCTTTTATAACATAGATCATTAATAAATTTTAACATCTTCATTTTTTCTCCTTCATTGGTTACTCTGTTCACAAAATTTTGCCCTAAGTTCCTGAAACGCTTCTTTTATGTACAGGTTGATAAGTAATGACGACATCCTACCATCTTGTACTACTACTAAATTCGCTTTCATTCTATTAAATTAAGAAAGAGTTCATGTTTTTTTCATCTTATATTCTTATTAACTGATGAGTTATTTTTCTATATTGAAATCAACATTTTTTAAAAATTAAAAAAAATAATTTTATTCTAAATTGTGAAATGCTTTTTCCAGATCAAAATTGTCTATTAACTAAAATGTCATATAGGAGGTTTTACTCTTCTTAATATATACTTTCTGTAAATAATCTGAGAGCCAAGAGTGTCCTCGTTTACACCCATTTTCTTCTGAAACAGAACTAGTATTTAATGTTACGTTCCCTTTGTCTGTAAAATAGTTTTAATAAGTTTTTTACGATTATTGAGATATGGTGCGATAATTCTCACATTTACACACTCAACTAGGAAGTACAAAAGAACACAAATATTCTTTTGAAAAATCTGAGCATATTTCTCAAACCACAAAATTTTTGCGTAATGCGTTAAGCTTAGAGCTTATTTAGTTAGTCTAGTGGTGAACTCAACATCGCAAATTAGTTGATTTCGAAGTTGAGAGTTCTAAGGTTCAAATCCTAGTAAAAGGCAGTTACTTTTATACGGATTTGAATACTAGATCGTGGATACCGATGTTCTTTGGTGGTTGGGTTTCAATTAACCACACATCCCAGGAATGGTCGAGTCGAGCTGAGACTGTACAAGACTACACTTTATTTACATTCATACATATCATCCTCTGGAGTAATACCTTACGGTGGTTCTGGAGACTAAATAGAAAGAGAGAGAGAGGGACGGGAGGGAGAGAGAGTATTTAGTTGTACTTCAAGTAAGCATAGTAATTCAGATGGCGTATCATCAAGAAAACATAACTCGGTTAAAAAAAATATATAATTTTAAAACGAGAAGGTAATGTAGCTTATGGGATTTAAAACACTTATATTAAGTTTTTGTGTTAAACTAACTTTATTTATTCATCTTATATTATAGAAGAAAAATAAGGCAAATGAAATTTGCGACAACCAAATCACTAATTTTACGGGTAAAGATGACTATTTTATATCAAATAGATCTAAAAAAAACTTTCAAGTAGTAGATAATTTAATAGGAATTTTTTTTACATTCTTATATTTCTTTATTCCTTAAGAAATAAGAAACAATAAATTCTAAATTACTTAGATTATCTTCCAGTAGTCTATAACGTATAATTCAATATAAAAATTTTCATACAAATGTAAATTTTTAAAAAGCAGAATTTACATACCAGTATAATAGATTCTACTACAATATTTATAAATTATAAATTTGTTACGTTCACAAATATTTGAGTGTTTGCAAGTGTAATATTTAATAATTTTGTGATGTTGCTTGATCAAGACGTGATGTACCTTTTGTTTATTACAGGCTAATTCTAGTGCAGTTCCTTTATAATATTTATGGAGCAGCATCCTGATGTGTATGAGTATGTATGTCCAATTATGTATTGATCTGAATAAAGGAACTGAAAGGTATTTATTAAAATTTTAATTAATCTATTTAAAATTAAAATTCATTTCTTATTACAAAAAATGAGTAGTGTCACTGTAATCGAGCACAGGCCTATCGTTAATGGAAAGAAAAAAAAATAATCCAAAAATAGATAAAAACAAATTAGCTTTATTTCTTGAGAGAATAAGTGGTTAAATCATTACTATTACTCTTATTACAATGAAAATAAATGTTCCTAAAATTATCTTCATGAAACGATCTTTTTTCGTGTAAAAGTCTTCTGAAATGCTAGGGGAAAGCTATTAATAAGAAAATTTAAATACAAATGTTAGCTGCCAAACAAGAGTTGTCTTTCTTTTGAGTCGTTTCTGAGAAAACTAGAAAACCTTTTCTGTTAGCCATTCATTTATTTGTTAAGAATTGTTCAAACAGAAGTAATAATACTGTGATCTAAGTTGTTACATGTTTTGTTCGATCCAAATATAGGATATATATTTTTAGAGCGATAAAGAAGAAAAAACGTAAATAGACGTTTTACATCCTGTGACAAAGAAAGTGTTTCATCATACGGTGGTTCTATAACTAGGAAAAGGTTATCGATTTAAAGAATTTAAGTAAACTTTTTCTATTATGAAATAAATAATAGTACTAGTGAAGTACTATTATTTTATCATTATTTATAATAATAAAATTACTTTATTATTTTAGTGCATATATTTTGATGTAAATAGTTATCATAAAACAATTCGTAACTCTAATCGTTTTAATTAGCCAGAGGTACATTTTTTCTTAAATTTTTAATTTATTTTGTGCGGGTGGTATAATATTTTTACTTTTTCTAGGTAAAATACAATTACCTTCGCTTAAAATTTGGGAGGAGGTTGCGAAGTCAGAGTGTCCGTTGATATCTTGATCTTCGCAAATTTATATTGCCGTTAATAAAACCAAGACGGTTTTTAACTTATTAGCTGGATGAATGGTTATTATACTACAGGAACGGCGTTTAAAACCAGTAAAAATACTTGAGTTGTCAATAAATTTTGGTTTAATTGTTTAATTTTTTGCGATTTAAATAAATAAATTAATAATTTGGTTGTAATATAATTGAGAGTTTATCAGTTTAATTTTTATCGATTAGTATAAATTTTTATATAACATCAATTAGAGGAGTTAGGAAATATGCATATTTCTAACTCACCATTTGTTTTTGAACATACTTTGTTCAACAAGTTAAGATTTATATTTAATGAAACTTCAAAAAAGTGTAATTAAACTCTAATTTTAACTTCACTAACAAAAAGTATCTAATAAATCTGTCATTCAAGGACGAAGGATGACGTTACAAACGGATCCCGACTAAATAAAACTATGCTGTTCTGGAGACTTTCAGAGTATGGTATACGCTTTCATTCTATGACAGAAGAAATGCATACTCGGAGATAGATACTCGGACCATTGTGTTTTAACGCTGACTTCTTAATGAACTCTTCCAGTTAGCATATTCTGTTGTTGGGTTCTGATTAACTGTACAGCGAAGTGCTACAGGGATATCCAGCTAATTCCTGTGGTGATCAGTTATAATTGCCACTTCTACAGCTGAAAATCTGCATTTGATGAGGTTGTCATGTTGAAGTATAACAGTATTTTTGACTCGATGAAGAAGGAAGTCAGTCTTCACTTTCTGTTAGTAATTACGGCATGGACTTCGCAGACGATACAGCGATTTTGGCGGTTGACGGTGAACCCGACCTGCCTCCGGCAAACTGCAAGCACACTCGACCTTATCAACGAATGGCTGCGTAAATGGAGGATGAAAGTCAATCCTGCCAAATCGAGTCAGGGGATATTTACCATGAGAAGAACTAATTATCCTCCAGTTCAACTAGATAATACTATCATCCCTGACGCGGACTCGGTACTATACCTAGGGTTTATCTAGATCGTCGATTGATCTGGAAGAATCATGTCAGAGAGAAGAGGAGACAACTGAATGCTAAACTTGCGCGAATGTACTGGCTGCTAGATAGATCTCATTTGTCCTTAACGAATAAATTCTTGCTGTATAAGGTCTTCTTGAAACCAATGTGAAGATATGGTGGACTACTTGTAATCGTAACGTTTAAATCATTCAACGGTTTCAAAACAAGCTTTTCAGTATGGTTTCAGAGCCTCCATGATTCGCTAGAAACTGTAAGGTGCACGGGATGTTGGATTGCCACATGTTCGTGAGAAGACATGGATAACGAGTAGGGACTACGTATCAAAGCTGGATCAGAATCATCTGGCGCTGAATTTACTTGACAATGGTGAGGAAGTAAGAAGATTGCAGAGGCTGCATGTACTGGACTACGCTGATCTTTAAAGGCATGGATGATCATTAGAGTGAGTGACCTGTGATTATTATAGAGTAGTTATTATGTTAAATATTGTTTAAAATTTTAGAATCTATACTATTTTTATTTGAGTTTAATATTTGTGACTTTAATGGTTTGTGACTTTATTATCTACCTTTATTATTAATTACTTTTACTATCTGTTATCTTTGTTTTTCTAAACTAATTGCTTCGTTTGTGTCATTAAAGGTAGGTGATGCATATTATTAATATTGTATTTGAGATGGGCTATATTTAGATGGTCTTCTAAAACGTTACTCTTAGCCATACAATTTCACTTATGATCGCAATCCTTTTGGCGATCGATTGTAAAAAAAAAAAAAAAAAAATGGCATGGGATAATAATGTTTGTTATAAATAACAATGCCTATATCAGATTCATCTGATATAGTTCAGATTACATATATTCCTTTCTTTTACAACATTTAATATGTGGTACCTCAAAAAAAGTAGATATTTTTTTATTAACTTTTTTAATTAAATAATCTGAGATAGAAATACAGCTGTTTCAGTTACATGTATACATTACTTTCCTGTCTAGTTAGGACTATAGCAGAGCTGTAGCTGTAGAAGGGAAATCGGTACAATTTGGCCTTATGCGGTTTTCACCGAATCGTAATATTTGACATCTAAGCAACCCAAAACACCAAAAAACCGGATGGAAATTTTCCAGATGTTAATGTTCGTATGTATATGTGTGTGTTCAGTGTTGGCCTCTAAATCATCTTATATTTCCAGAACTATTGGTCCGATTTTGAACAAACTTGGTTAGATTAGTTGTATATATGGGGCATTGATGCCATTAAATTATCTACTTAAAAGGTCAAGGGGGTGAGGCTGTAGAGAAAGTCTCCCTCAGTATTTTGAGATTTCGCCAAATTAAGATTATATTTTTCTTAAGTACAATTGTTAACAATTAAAAAATAACAATATTTGCAAAAAACCGTTTTTTCAAAATCGCATCCCACCCCAAAAAATGTTTTATAAACTACTACTGTTTAGTGGCGTAACAGGTGCGGTTGACTCGGTATCTGGTGCGTTAAGTCTCGCGACTGCACCAGTCTGGCGACCGTACAAGCGAAATTTGTTCTATGAAGTCTTGAAATTATATTAGTTTAGTTTGTGTCGACCGTCGCAACTAGTACCGCCACACTCGCGCGAATTAAATACGGTATACGCACGCGCTTTAGTTAGAATCATTGAATTAAATAAACGAAAAAATATTATATTTGTATAAAATGATAAATGTTTAAATTAAACAGTTTGTGTAAGCCGTGAATCAGAAACAATTCATTATTGTAGGACTATTCCTGAACGCGGCTTAACCGCTGACGGGAAAGTCCTATAACTGGTTGTCTAGCTTTTTCATACATACACACACACACACACACACACATATATATATATATATATATATATGTTTGTGTGTGTGCGCGTGAGCGCGGTGTGTGTTTTTATACAAGAAATAATCATTTTATTCGATTGGTGTGTTTTTAATCATAATTCTCTACAGAAAATTAATAACTTGTCTTTGTTTTCAATAAAATATTTAAAAATTAATGAAAGAAAAACATATACGGTACATCTGAAAAGTGTCAAAGATAATTATTTTCAGCATTATTGTACGATCGTAAATGTACAGCGATGTTGCAAATTTATTTGCGATCGGTGCAAAAGACTGATAACATAAAATTACTTTCGTTGTCGGTTGGCACTTAAACGTTTGCTAGTGAAGGAAGGAGACGCAATACTAATAATAGCAGTAAAAGTAATTCTACCGGTGCCATATCTGTTCAGATTTTAGCTCCAACTCCTTCTCGGGACAGGAACGTCTGTTATATAATTCAGCACGTCATGTGCACTGACTGACATCTTACCGAAAAACAAGGGATCTAGCTACTTTTACCCTTCGCTGTCACTCTTAGCAACTACAGCCAAAACTCCTCTCTAACTGTCCGTCCACTTAACCTTTATTCCACCCTTTTCTACTTCTATATTATCGCTGTTACTTCTCCTCTTACATTATATAAACTTAAAATTAAACTAATAAATTACAAAGTTGAATAACCTTGTTACTCCTATTCCCTCCCTCTAACTTCTGTTTATTAACTTACTATAATTTTCTTCTACCTTTCTTCATAATGATGATGGTGATCGTAATTTCCTTCATCTTTTTCTTCTTCACCTTTTAAACTTTACCGCGCGGTATGTTACTTAGGTAACATAAAAATTTAAATTAAAAAAAAATGAAGTTAATTTTCTTTTCCTTTTATACGTAGACTTGTAAGTTTAATCAACCAATCGTATAATTTTAGAAACATCTATAGCTCAGATTAAATTGTTGTAATATTAAAAATATAATTAATATTTATTTTGTAAAATTTTTTTATCAATATAATTCTTAAAAATCAAAACTTGTACAACCAGAATTAATATATGATAATTATGTATGTGTAATCAAAATTTATTAAATTTTTTTTTTTTGTAAAATAATATTATAATTAAAATGAACTTAATTGTATATAAATTTAATTTAAAATAAAATATTCTGAATCAGTGGGAAAATATTAATATATGAGATAATAAAATTAAGTCTATAAAAGAATTATTTTTATGTGTATGTATGTGTGTGGGCGCGCACGCAGCTTGTTAATTAACAAAATCAAGACTAGTTTCATAATTATATATGAAGTAATAATAATAATAATAATAATATGCATCTCCAAACAAGCCAAGATAAGACACTATAATACGGTGATCAAACCGGTAGTAATTATGAGAGTGAAACACTGGGTCAAATCAAGATCGAGAACTGAAAAATTAGCCAAAATAGAAAGAAGGATCATAAGGACCTGTATTGGCGGGGTAAACTTGGTGGAAAGAAAGTGGATATTACTCCCAAACCATAAAATCTATGAGGTCGTTACATCAATTACAGAAGAAATAAGAAAGAAGAGAATAAAATTTTTTGGCCACCTCTTGCGTTTGGAGGAATCGGGGAAAAGAAAACTACTCTTGAAAAGATTGCTAAAGTTAAAAATGCAACCAGTGTGGCTCACTGAGGTGCTTCAAGACATCAAAGAAGCAGGCATTGCACTGCAAGATCTCAGAACAGGATCTGGAAATTATAAAAACTTGCCCGGTGTTAAATTTGCAGAAAAGCAAAAAAAGAAAACGGGGACGGTTTGAACAGAGGAACGGAAAAGGGATCTTTCCAGGAAAATTAAAGAGTATTGAAAGATAAGAAAGACTAAACATAAATGACTAATTGGTCCTTCCGGGCCGTAAATAAATAAAAAAAATAATAATAAAATCTTATAACAGAAAAAAAGATGGTTTATTGAATTATTGAGTGATAGAATGTTTTAACGCAGTTTATCACCTATACGTTGAATTTTTGTCTTACTCTACTTTTATCGCGTAACACCATTTAGAATCAACTCAAATACTACTAATTTTTTTATTTACAATCGGTCGCCAAAAGAATTGCGACTATAAGTAGATTACTAAATTTTGATGATTTTAAATTTTAAATCTCCAAAAAAGATTTATTGAGACTTTGGTTTTTATTTTAATGACTAATGAATAAAAAAAGGTCAAAGAATCGGCTTTTTTTTTGAGAAAAAATAGTTAAGGATTCGAATTTTTTTTACTTGCAAAGAAAAATCTCCAAGATAAGATAATGAGGTCATAAATATCTTTAAATAAAAAAAAGTTTTGCTTGTAGATAGGCTACATTTTTCTTAATTCAATAATATTTCTACGATTTTTATAATTAATAATGTTAAAGATTTGTTGTTGTATACTATTTTAAACTAAAAAAAAGTAGTTCTGTAAACACTAGAAAAAAAAACGAAACGGATTTTTTGATCGAATTGATTATTAAAATTTGCTATTTTTTGCTTAATATATATGGAACGCTTAAACATTGCTAATCTATCTATTATTGTATACCTATTGTCTATTACATATATTTAACATGTATTTTTTTTAAACAAAATTCTAAATTAATAAGAAATTTTGAATTTTGATAATAGAAATATAGTGTCTTACCTTTTTTGATATCAGTATCGTTTTGTTAAAAAGTTTTATTTATATTACAGAAATTTTTGTTTTTTGAGAGGATATCTGCGATACTCTTACCGTACGGTTTACATTTTCGTTGTAATTTTTTTGGGTATCACTGCGTTAGATTATTCTTTAATTTTTTTATGAATTACTGAATTGAATTGATGAATTTTATGAATTGAATTGAATTTTATGAATTATGAATTACTTAATTTACTTATGAATTACTGATTGTTATCTTATGGATTTATTATTAAAATTTATTGCCTTAGAACAAACAAACTGAATTTCAATTTTTTTGTGGATAATCATATTTTCATACCATATTTTTCCTTAATTAATAAAACTAGTATAATGACCTTTACGAATCGAAAATCCGAGATGTAATATTGCACTTATTACTTTGTAATTGTAACCCTCGATTTTTGTCGTTAAATTCGATTTTACCATTCGAATTTATCTCTGTTTTATTTATTCCTTTTTTAATAAAACTAGTCTAATCTATTGTAAACTAATACTTTTTTTTTTTTTTTTGAAGAACTGATGAGTATTAAAAAAATTGTGTCATCTTCAGTACTTTCATTTACATAACAGCATTTACTATTAAAACAAATTGTAGTATATTTTCTTTTAAATTTTATTATTTCAAGTACATTATCGAGTTTTTGTACGGTACCTAGTATTACCAAGTACTGCTACCTAGCGGTGCGATTCGTACAGGCACATTAAACAAAGTGAATAAAATGACATATTCGAGTCCCGCGCTTTATCATATTGAAAAAAAAAAATGTTGTCTAGACAAATTCGAGGTATTTTTTGTAAGTTTTATTTGTTACTAATCTAATTGAACTGAAATATAATGTTTTCTCGCTTATTTCTTTTTTCTTCCCATTTTCATTTCACTGTTAGGTTAGGTCATGTTTAGAACTGTAAACGTAGTTCGTTGACTTCCTCACCTCTTACCGACGAAGTTCTAACGAACTCTGTGATATTGAAATCTGCGTATATTTATATATTTAAAAATTAAAAGAAATCAATGAAACGGCTTTCTACTTTGGGCTGTAGCATATTTTGTTTATCCGGATAAATATTTAAAAATCTTATTGTAATGTTATTTTAATTTAAAACTCGGATATGTTATTTGCTTATACGCTAGATCTGAATGCCTCATCGTTTTACATCTTGCGGATACACAGTTACGTATTGATTTCATAAAACTAAAAAATATAGTTATTGTCCTTTGATAGATACGATTATTATTTATAAAGTTTAAAAAACTTGCTAATATAAAGAATTTTAATAGGAAAAGAAAACAATAATTTCTAGGATTTAAAACTTAAAACTATTACGTCCTTGTACGAAGTAAAGGATTATGATCGCGAAAAATTTCGGTTTTCAGATTTTAACAGAAATATTTATTTTGACCATCTCTGAATCCATTTTAACTAGTTTCAGCGTGACGTTTGTATGTATATCGTATGACTCAAAAACGATTAGCCGTAAGATGTTAAAATTTTGGATTTAGGACTGTTGTAAAATTTAGTTCTCTTTAGATTTTTTCTCTTTAGATTGCAATCGTCTGAACCAAAAGTTCCCCAAAAATCCAATATCAAAAAATATGGATTTTGGACTTTTTCTTAACTGCAGTAATATGCCATCATTGAGAGCTTTTCAACGATATATCATAATTGGTACTTATTTTCATTGGTTCCAAAATTATAGCCAAATAAAATTTTAATTAATGAAATATTTGGATCGTACAAGGGGAAGGAACATCGATTCGAATACGACCTTATCTCCTTTTTTTAAACATTTTTTTTAATGTAAATATATTGATTTATTAATAATTATTGATTGATTGTAAAAAAAAAACTTTATAATAAATAACAATTCAATAATATTAATAAAAAAAGAAAAGAAAAAATATCAGAAGTTATTAATGAAATAAAATTCTACGTACTTTTCATTTTATGTAAATGGAATTTAATAGATCTACAAGGAAGACATGTGGTGTTCACATCAGATTTTTTTTTCAATTACGATCAACAAGATGTAATTAAAATGTCAGTCGAAAAGAAAAGAAAATCACTAAGTTTTATAAGAGAAGGGAGAACCACTATGGACATCGATCTGAAGATCAAAGTGCTCTGATCTTTCACATAGCCTCCCTTACTACGAGTATCAAGGGACTTGGATTTAGCGGCAACATGAAAAGACCAATCCGATTATACCGGCAGAAAATGGACTGAAGACTGTATGTACTCACCTGACTCTTTTTAAAGTAAGCGCTTTTTTCTTAGCCACTGCTTATTTTTAATCTAACATAAAATTTATCATCATTTTACTTTTACTTTTTTCTCTTTTATCAGATTTTAAGAAAGATTTTATAATGTAAAATTACTGTTGTTTTTAAATCTATGCCAGTATAAAAAACCTTTTTTGATTTCTATTTATATGATGACGATTTATATTTTGTACGCATATGTATTCTCTGTTCTGACTGCAGCTAATATATTATATTATATATTATATGGATTTTTCTTTTGTAGACAAAAAAGAAGTAATTCATTTCTATTACTTTATATTATCTGTTCCCAACCTTTAAATCAGTGATTATATCGATTGTACACAAGTATTTTGGTGGAAATGTACATTTTTACTAGAAGGGCAGTATTTTACCAGAATATCAGGTGGTTTTAATGATTAGTTTAAATAAATTTTGTTTACCCTTTACTCCATTAATATAAATAATGATTTATCCTAAATTATTGAACAAATTACATCAGGAAAGATGTAATTTCGTATTCCATTAACGTCTGACAAAAAAAGGAAATGACCCAGCATATGATGAAAGAATCGAGAGAAATCATGGAAAACTTATCAGAGCAGCAGTAAAAATTAGAAGAGATAATCCATATTAAATGACTATTTATTTATTATTATTAAGTCTACCCATGTTACGTTTGCGATGAAGATGGGAGACTACCCACGAGTTCAACTAAATAGCGTTTTTATTTCTCATGCTAAAAGCGTGCGATAGCTAGGATTGTATCTGAATCGCCGTCTGACGTGGAAGATTCATTTCAGGGAGAAAATAACGCAGCTTAAGCTTAAATTCAGGGAGATATGCTAGTTATTAGGAATGGGATGGTATCTATCATTAATTAACAAACAGTTGCTGTGCTCAGCGGTCCTGAAATGATTTGGATCTACGAAATCCAACTATGAGGCACGACAAACGAGAGAAATATCGAAGTCGTACAGCGATTCCAGAACAAACTACTGAGAAATATAACAGAAGCGACGCGCTTGGTGAAAAACACTGAAATCCACGATCGTTTGCGTTTGCCAACCGTTCGAGAGGAGATACGGCTATTCAGTACAAGATAAAAGTGAGATGAACCAACATGTGAACTGGCTAGCTACTGTTGGATAACAGCGAGAACGTTAGGAGCCTAAAGCGAGTGTATATATTAAATCTGTAAGTTCTCCGAGATTTGAGGTGAATCAGCTACACCTAGGGTGTTGTGCACCGTCAAAATTCTTCATTTCGTTTCTTCACTTGTTTCTTTGATTTGTTTTACTGATTCTTTGTTTGATTAGTTATGCTTTGTGTGATTGATAAGAATATTTATTGGTGTTTTCTTTGCTTTATATGTTCTGAACTTTAGACTTTGATCAGTATTCCTTGGACTATTTTTGTATATACTTATTTATGTTTATATATTTATGAATACTGTATAAGATATACTTACACCGTTCTTTGACGTTTCAATGAAAACTCCTCTCTGTATGTCTTTTTTTGCATTCTAAGTTCTTTATTATTCCGGTAAATTGGAACCGATTGTAAATTAATCACTACACAAAAAAATAAATTATTTAGCAATTGTTTCGTTATAATGATATATAAAAATTCATCTAAATGTCAAAATTTTTAAATTATTAAACATTTTTATTCTATTTGAATCATATTTACCGATACCAAACAAAGATACCCCATTTTCGTAACCTGGAAACTGTTTCTGGCTTTTATAAGTAGCCTTAAGACTTAGTTTTATATTTATGTAAGGGAGTTTTAACCATAATAAATATTTATAAATGATACTATGCTTAACAACTGATTAAGACTCTTTCTTTATAGTCTAAACAACATTTGTTTAGTTTTGAAACGAACGAAATCAGTTCGGTCACGCAACAGAAATTTATAATTTAATAATTTCCTCCAATTCCTCTATGGGTAGCAGAAATATTACTTTTATTAGAAATTGAAATATTATTCACGTGATTAGCAGTGGTACGTCTACCAGAGAAGTACATTGAAATAGTTTTATTCAGAATTAAAAGCAAGATATTTACTAATCATTCAACGGTTGGTTCTTTAAACTACTAAAGTAAAACTTTTTAATCTTGTTAAACAATTATCTATTGTTATAGATAACATTTTTATCATTTACAAACAGGGAAATAATAAATTTTGTAATATTTTAAGGGGGATCACTTATAAATATAAGGTTGGAAAGAAGGACTGGAGACACATCACTTGATGACCTAAGGAGTTTTTAAAGGGTATATAATAACAAAATGAAATTTCAACCGTTTGTTTGTTTATTTCATGGAAAGTAATTCAGTTGAAGTTAAAAAGTAAAGTAATAAAGAATTAAAAATAAATCTGAATTTGATATTTGTAACGTTCGATATTCGTTCTTATTTAATGGTTACAAATTTTAATCATAAAACTATAAGCTTAATTTTTTCAGTAGTAATTATATTATTTGTTTATCAGATAACAAATAATTACTACTTTCAGTCGTTTGGAAGCCAAATTATAATCTAGGATTTGTCTGAATTCTTTGATACCTTTTTTTTTGGGTGTTCCTAGAATTCATTGTTAGGGCCTATCCTCTACTCCATCTTCACCGCGGACCTTCCAGTCTCGGACAATACCACTATTATATCTTTTGCCGACACGACATTGCAATCGTAGTTGTCGACGATGATTCAACTCAAGCCTCGACTAAATGCAATCTGGGTTACATTTTCTAGCCGAATGGTTGTAGAAATGGAAAATAAAGGCCATTAAACGTAATCGACTCGCATGTTATTCATGATGAGAAGAGCTTACTGCCCAGGAATTCATTTAGATGGAGGTTACATCTCGCGAACTGAAAGTGTACGGTATTTGGTATTCACCTAGATCATCGTCTAACATGGAAGATTCACATTAATGGAAAAAGGAACAGCTAGATAACAAATTTAAGGCCCTATACTGGGTTATTAGGCAGGAAACTGCAACTATCCCTATCTAACAAACTACTTTTGTACAAATTGTTTCTAAAACCGGTTTGGACATAAGGAGTCAAACTCTGGGTACGGCAAGAACCAGGGGTACAGAGAATATACAGCATTTCCAGAATAAATTTGCGAGGCGCCATAGTTCGTACTATGGCAACGAGATTTAAGAGTACTATTCAAAAGGAATTCAATAGATTTGCAACCAAGTAAAAAATACGAATTGACCACGTAAACTATCTAGCTGTTAATCTGTGAGATATTGGGGAAGATGTAAGGCGATTAAAGCGAATACATGTTATGGATCTAAGATATAATAGCGATACTCAGGACGAGGCCTCTCTTCTTCAGTTGTACATCATCGCAGTATGTTTCAAATGTTTTTTGTTCCTTCTTTTTACGTTGTGGTTTTATTCATAGTACTGGTCATTATTATGATTTCTAGTTCATTACTGGCTGGACTTTATCAATGCTTATGCTATCTTTGATTTACTGTTGATGTCTACAATGTATTTAATTAAGGTGTTTCAAGGGATACTCGCTTATAACTTGATTATTGTCATGAAATTTACTTATGGTTTCTAATTTACGAAACCCATTGTAAATATAATTAAGTATAATAATCAAAGTGAATATGAATTTTAATGAATTAAATAAACCGAATAAATGAATAAAAGTCAACGAATAAAATATAAAAATTGTATTATTTCTGTAAATGTATGTGTTACAAATAAATGAAATCGGGCACGGAAAAATTTGTAACAAATTTTTCTTTTCTTTGCTTAATATATGGAAAGCTTAAACATTGCTTATCTATTATTCTATACCAATTGTCTATTACACATATTTAACATGTATTTTTTTTAAACAAAATTCTAAATTAATAAGAAATTTTGATAATAGAAATGTAGTGTCTTATCTTTTTTGATATCAGTATCGTTTTGTTAAAAACAGTTTTATTTACATTACAGACATTTTTGTTTTTTGAGCGGAATAAATGATATCCGTGAGACTTACCGTGCAGTTTACTATTTCATTGTAATTTTTTTGGATAAACATTTTACATACTAAGTACACATGTAAAGAAAATATATTAATGAGATTGTTACTTTTGATTTTAATTTAAGAGTTTCTCCATATGTAGATATATGGCAGATACACACAAAAAAAATTATTTTCAAGTGATAAAGAAGATTCCTATAATTAGTTTTTAGCGCAACCATAGATGGATAAAACCATTTTCACTAAGGTAAGATATAACGAAAGAGATTATTAATATCTTCAATGTTTCTGTAACTAAATCTGCATATTCACTTCGACGAACAAGCCAAAACATATGTAAATCTTCAGATGTGAATTGCAGTTGCAAGTTATATCGGGAGACATTTCGAGGAGCTGGTCGTGAATCTCAACCAATAACTTAGCAGCTACAACATTTTCACTAAATGGATTCAGTTCCCATCACTTCGAGAGATTATTTTTATTTTCAGAAATACTCCGCCAACTGAATTTTTTGCTTACGCAGATGTATCTTCGTGTTATCCAAACTTTGGTGAATAATAGTGTCTTCTTTATCTAAATTTTTCTTAATATAATCGGAAGAGAGAGGAAACATTATCATCATTTTTGCTTTGAAGGCGAATAATTCAGATATCAAGCTTCTTAATGAAATACGAACTTTGTCATTAATAAAATGTTTTTATCACGTCCTTGTAAATTCAAATTCAAGTCGTTTAAACGCGAAAATACATTAACTAAGTAAGCCAACAGCACCATATGCTCATTATTCTGTAAAAAAACATTGAGAATGGCGTTTGTTTACCTATGAAAAATATTTTTTTAAATATTAATCTATCTCACAATTCCAATAACCGGGTTAATACTTTCTCGTGCGATAATTATGTGATTTCTGTATGGAAAAGAAGAGATATTTTCTTTTCGTTCATTCCATCGCATTGTTTAGCAAACAGCTAAATGGTCGACTTTTAGTAAAATTAACCATTTTTACAGCTTTAAAACGAATTTGTTTGAGATTTTCCTGCATATTATTTTGTGGTTAAGAGCAGTCTGTGAAGAAAGCAGTACGTCCATTCCGTCCTTGGTATAAGACGATCTATTAATTTTTTTCAGAAATCCACTGTTCTTTCATGTTATTGCCTTTGCACTGCCACCACATACTACAATAAATTTTGTTCAATCTACGTTATAGTTTTTAGTAACTTGATAAACAATCAAAAAGACATTGTCCTGTGATATGACAAAGTATCGATTTGCAAATTCATAACTCACAAAATATAAGAACTGAAAAATATTTGCCGCATCTGTTTGATTCATCAAATTGAATCTAAAAAATATTCACTTAAACTCTCTTGCTGAATTATCTGATCGCAAACATCGATTCGATATGGTATCGTGGCATCGATTCGCCAATTCGGTTCCGCAAGATGTTATTAATGTGCAATGTGTACCTGCGCCCTACCGATTAAACCTAACCACCTCATAAACCCCCACCGGAGCCGTACCCGTAATTAAGCATTACTCAGCCCGGGAGTTGCCTTCGAGATCGGGGGATCCAGAGTCTCCGTGCATCATCACTGCCGCCTATCCGTGTAAACATGGACGAACGACAGCTCCGCAGGAGGCTATCCTTCACCCCTTCGCTCGCCGGTTCTTAACTTCAACTCATCAAAGGTCTTTGTTGGAGCTATCTGGCTATTCGGAGCGAAGATCCACCTTCGGTCTCGTCTTAGTATGTCAACAGCTAATCCCTCAGGCCTCTTCTTATTCAGCTGTTCCCCAGTCCTTCTGATGTAGTATCGAGGCGATGAATTTCGATATAATCTTGAAGCGACCCTCACTGCTGAGCATTCTGTTAACAACTATGTTGTCCAATGCCAGTGGCCCAACCGAAGCTCGTATTCACGGCGTTCTCTTGCCTATCTGAGGCAGTCAAATATAATGTGCTCAGGAGTGTCCCTTCCATCATCCTGACCCCCGTAGGGGAAGACACTTTCCGCCAACCCCTCCGTTTCGAGCCCTTATGGGCTATACTGGAGGTCATCTTGTCCGTTCCATCACAATAAGGACACACATCGTCATTGGCCCGCCTTCTGCCAAGAAGGGGTACACTCGAAAGGCCACATGTCGGGTCAGGAATTGGGTGAGCCAATAACTCAGCCCACCGAATCCCCTCCCGAACCAGGGCTGTATGTCGGAGATCAGCCTGTGCATCCACAGGGGGTTTGGTTATATTAATTTCTCTTAATGCTACTAGATAAGAAGATGTTTCAAGAGTAGTTTTATCATTATGGCTTGATTTCTCAACGTGTGCAATTTTCTTTCGGAAGATTCCAAGGGCTTGCTTTTATAATTTGAATTTTTAATTTCCACTGTCGAATAAATGTTGATGACTTCATGCTTTCATGGAAGAGGGCTTAAAAACAAACAACGCACTGTGGTTTTCCATCCAATGAGGTATAAATAACGGTTATTGTACAATCTTGTCTTTTTACCAATCGATTCAATGGATATAGATGGTTTAGTCCGTTTTTTCGCACTTTTATCCATTTTGCATAAGAATTTAATTGAAACAAAAAAAAAACAAAAACACCGTTTAATGTTACAATAAAAAACCGAAACCTCAATTATTATTATTTTCATTTAAACTTCGCATTTAAAAAATAAAAATAAAAACACCAGACGCCCAATTCGCATTCGAAACTAAACCGACGTTCTGCAATCTCTTACTCCTCTTTTGTACTGCTGAGAGCACGACAAACATACCATATACTTATGATATGCTTGAAAATGACGCCCTCACAGCGAATACTCTGCAAGCAGACAAGGCTTATATAGCCTTTTAGAAAATTCGTATTTTTACCGAAAATATTTGAAAATAACTAACTGTAAAAATCCATTTCAAGAATGTTTTGTCTACGTTGAAGGAAAAAAACAAACGTTTTGTTATTATATATATATTTTTAAAAGTATTTCTGCGATAATGAATGAAAATATAGTATTTGCTTGTAAAATTCTATGAAAAATGTGATGTGGCCATTACATGACTTCCTTAAATTACATATACACATTTTTAAAATGAAAAGTACAAAAAGTTTTATTTCATTAATAATTTCTGATATTAATACCTTTTTTTTATTATTATTGAATTATTATTTACCGTAAAAACGTTTTTACAATCAGAGGTTAATAATTATTAATAAATCAATATATTTAAATTAAAAAAAAAGTTAAAAAAGGGATTAAGTCTGATTCGAACCGATGTGCCTTCTTCTTCTAAGATCCAAATATTTTATTAATTAAAATTTCATTTGGCTATAACTCTGGAACGGATGAAAATAAGTACCACTTTTGATATACCGTTGAAAAGCTTTCAATAGGGCTTTTTACTGCAGTTAAGAAAACGTCCAAAACCCTAATTTGTTTGGATTTTGAGCTTTTTTGGACACCTTTAGTTCAGTCGATTGCAATCAAAAAGGGAGGTGCATAATTATTTTGGATTTAGATGTTACAACAGTCCTAAATCCAAAATTTCAACATCTTACGGCTAAGTTTTTTAGTTATGCGAGTAAAATACGTACGTACGTATAGACGTCACGCCGAAACTAGTCAAAATGGATTCAGTGATGGTCAAAATGGATATTTTCGTTGAAATCTGAAAACCGAAATTTTTCGCGATCATAATACTTTACTACTTTACTTCGTACAAGAAAGTAAAAATGGGATATTATTATGTTTTTGGGTGTATCAGTATATTATTTAACTATTACCCAGTAGCCATTGGCTTAAAACAAATATTGTTGAAATCAGTTAAATATTTACAAAAAAAAAATTTCAAATAAAGTTGATCAAAGATGATGGAAGTATCGTTTTCTATAATTTTTAACCTTTGCTGTAAAATAACTACAAATTATTTAAAATAAACTTGTTTGAAATTGGATAAACTACAATTGAATTGCGAATCCATAGAGAAATGTACGAGTTTAATAATTAATAACTGGATTTTATTTTTTACTTTCGGGAGGGTAGATTAAATTTTAAAAACAGAAGTAAAAAAAAAAATATTCATAAAAACACAAGCTAAACATCATATACACATCTTATACAAAAATATTTTACGTAATCCGGTCTAAAATTTCATTTATGTTAAAAACAAAATTATTTAAGTAAATCTAAGATATACTGTATATTATAAGGTTTATAGGAAATGGTTGTGGTTACATTGATATGTAGGTTAAGCTTTTACTGTACCCTCTTGTAACAATTTTTTTCATTTTATAGCTGAAATAACTGGTGTGAAATGAGCAACAAATTAGGAATATAGGAACAATGAGACAGCGAGGTGTTTATTTTGTAAAAAGAACATTAGGACGGAACTGGTACTGCTATTGGTGTGCGGATTTCAAAGAAGTGAGGGGGGAGAGTAGGAGAGAGAACTAAAGGGGATAAGCTAAATAATGCAGAAAGTAACAGATTCGCGGTGGCTCACTCTGACTTGACGGGCATCCTGGAAAAATCTCAGCCTTATAAAAATTTCACAAGTAAAGACCAGTAATGAGGATATCTTATAAAAGTTTCAAGGGGGAGGAAGACAAGCAAGAGCGGATTACGTTGAACAGAACTGAGCTACATCTACAACCACAGTTATATTTATAAGGTAGTGAAAATAGATTGCTACCTACTTCAACCTATCTGTTTGTAAAAAAAAATTAGTTTTGGCTATTTTTCCGTTTATCTTCCGTAGATTACGTGTCATATGTCAAAATAATTATTAACAGTATCTTAAAAAAATTTTGATTTTAGCCAATTTACAGAGGAATTTTTTATCAATTTTTTTTTTCAAAGATAAATTTTTATCTTATTTGCGAACTTAATATTGACAATAAGGTAAATTTCATCCTAGTAAAAAATAATTATTGTAGAAATATTATCTGATAAGCATCTTATATTCAAAATCTGGGAACTATCAGATATATCGGATTATAAATTTCGGCTGAAGTAACACTTTTTAGTCTTATTTTCTTACATGAAAATACTAAAACATATTAACAAACTTATCCGACATAAAACGGTGTTACCAATTCTCAGTAATCCTTTTTAACTTTGAATTTTATTCTATTCTTTATAGATACTGAAAATAATTTTGGAAAAACTGTTTGATTATTATTATTATTATTATTATTATTATTATTATTTTAATAAACTGTCACTATAAGCCAAAGTAGCATCGGATATATATACTAGGGATTAATTTTTGGAATAAACAATTTCTTTTCCTTCTGAAAATCATATTCCATAAGATAATTATTGGATTAATTCAATAACAGAATTTGTAATTTTTATCGGAAAATTATTATATAAATATTACATAATGTACGCCAATAATTACCAGTTAATTTATTACAAAGAAATATCTAATATTTAGAAAATTTGGTAATAGTTATTAAATATTATGATGTATTTTCAGTCCTGGAATTCATCTCGGAAATTTCAATTAAAAAAAAAAGTATAAAATATTCAGATATCGGATCTGATATGTACGTAAAATTTGTATAAATAGATTAGAAATGTTTTTATATTAATTTCGATGAGAGCTTACAACTCATGAATCTTTGGGCTGATTTGTATAATTCTTTTACCGATTGTTTTTTTGAAACTTTAGATTGTAAATTTAACCGTGCCGGCTTCCGTGGCGCGAGTGGTAGCATCTCGGTCTTTCATCCGGGCCGAGTGGTAGCGTCTCGGTCTTTCATCCGGAGATCCCAGGTTCGAATCCCGGTCAAGCATGACATTTTCACGTACGCTACAAATCATTCATTTCATCCTCAGAAGCAATACCTAACGGTGGGTCCCGCAGGTTAAAAGAAAAAAATTAACCTTATAACTCCATAACTGGGTAAACGCTAAAACATTTTTAACAAAGTATCGTATTTTTCATGAAGCAATAATTTTTTTATAGTCGCAACAACTATTAGTCATTAGCGACTTTAGTGTAACTCTAAATGTATGATCTTGAACAGACTCAGGCTGACCGTTCCTAAGATGTGTGGTTAATTGAACTCCAACCACCAAAGAACACCTCCAGTATACATGATATAGTATTCAAATCCGAATAAAAGCAAGTAACTTCACTAGGATTTGAACCTAAGAACCCTCAGTTTCGAAATCAGCTGATTTATGATAACGAGCTTTACTATTAGACCAACCCGGTGGGTTAATCATTTTTTCTTTTTTTTGTTAATAAAATAATATTTTGATTTGTTCAGTAATTCATGTTACATGAAAAATAATAACAGATGACTCCTATAAGTGAAATGTAGAAAAGAAAAATTGAATTTTATTTTGATTTTAATTTATTAATGTATTTAATGAAATTGTTCTTGAAATATTAGCTAAATAATAGAAAGATTTTATTGTAACAGAAAATTAAATGACGGTAAATTACCGTGAATGTGACGGTATATTGCATGCTTATCTAAAAATACTATATTCGATGTGTATTTTGAGAAATATACATCGACTAATTAATTATGTATATACAATATCGACTAATTAAAAAAAAATTAAAAGTAGTCCAAGTTTTTTCAGAATATCAAACTATATAACTAAAATGAAGCGAGATCGGGACCTCCAACATGACGATGAGGTTTGATTAACTTTGATGTCAAAAACAACGACGGAGCGATCCGTGACACAAAGAAGGATGTCGATAAATAACTTCGACATTATTCTGGGTGATAAAGTTCCATGTAATTTTAAAGTTAGTCGTTAATCATTTTTAATATTTTAAAAAGTCTTATCTAGTTTGGTTTAGGGTGAATAACTGATGACTGCTTGATTATGACTAACTGATTTACTTATGGCTGGGGATAGAAAGAAATATTTCAGTTAATTAATAACAAATTTAAATTAAAAACTGTTTTAACCTTTTTATAAAACGTTTTCTATCAGCTGAAATACCGATGTCATGAGGTAATTTGTCTGAGATTTGTCCCTTTATAACATGACTTCCATTGAAATAATTTTATTCTATGGACTTCAATGAAACTACTTGTTTTATTTCTTATGGTTATTGGACGATACGATGAAGATCTTTGGAAATTTCGATATTACGGAAAATTAAAAATGATTTAAGAAAAGAAAAACTTAATAATAATTTGAAATATTTTTTAAAGCCAATCGTTTTTAATTTTTCATTTTCGTTTGATCATTTTTCAATTTCATTTTTGCGTGTCGGTTTTTTTAATGGGCAGGCAACAAAGTGTCATCATCAGCGCCCAAACACAATATTACCGGCCTCCGTGGCGCGATTGGTAGCGTCTTGGCCTTTCATCCGGAGGTCCTGGATTCGAATCTCGGTCAGGCATGACATTTTCACACACCCTACAAATCATTCATCTCGTCCTCTGAAGCAATATCTAACGGTGGTCCCGGAGGTTAAACAAAAAAAAAGAACTCATTATTACCATAATAAACAATTTAAGCTAACAACATCAAACTTAAAAATTAAATAACAGTAATATAAAATAAATAAAATCAACAATTAAAACGCGCAATATCATAACGAAAAATATTCCTCATACATTACAGCGTAGAAGTAAAGTGCCTATGCTGTATGCTAAAGACGAAATAAAACCACAATGAAATACAATATTAAAAATCTAACTTAAAACAAAAAAATTACCATCTGACCCAAGCCAAATGGCATAAGTAGATGAAATATATTATAATAATAATAATCAAATATTTGAATACAGATGCACGGTCTTGTGTGTCGGGGTTAGATAAAAAATATTAAAGCAGTTTTTACTTTCTTGTACGAATTAAAGGAAGTATTGTGATTGCGAAAAATTTCTGTTTTCAGATTTCAACGGAAATATCCATTTTGACTGTCCCTGAATCCATTTTGACTAGTTTCGGTGTGACGTACGTATCTCGCATAACTAAAAAACTATGAACAGTAGGATGTTGAAATGTTGGATTTAGGACTGTTGTAACATCTAGTTATGCACCTTCCCTTTTGATTGCAATCGACTGGATCAAAAGTGTCAAAAAAAGCTCAAAGTCCAAAACATTTAGATTTTGGAATTTTTCTTAACTTCACTCATTGAGAGCTTTTCAATGATGTGATACTTATTTTCATTGGTTCCAGAGTTATAGCCAAATAACATTTTAATTAATGAAATATTTGGATCTTACAAGGGAAAGGCCCATCGGTTCGAATCAGACTTTATCTCCTTTTTTTAACTTTTTAAAAAAAATTTAATTGTATTGATCTATTAATTATTATTAACCTCTGATTGTAAAAACCTTTTATGATCAATAGTATTCAATAATAACAATAAAAAAAGAAAAAATATCAGAAGTTATTAATGAAATAAAATTTTATGTACTTTTCTTTTAAAAAAAGTGTGTATATGTAATTTAAAAGGCGTACAAGGAAGTCATGTGATGTCTACATCAGATTTTTTGTTTAAATTCATTCAGATTTATTGAAATTATTATGAAATGAACGTACGAAATGATCATGCGGTTTTAAGATTAGTATGTATCTTAACTTGCATTATCAGATAATCTCAATTTTAATGGCAAATTTTATTTTAATATGTTAGCTTTTCGGTAGCTTTTGTACTAAACCTTTTTTCATAAGAAATTACTTTCAATGTTTGCCAGTTTCCTAGAGAAATTTAATCATACGTTATTATGAACGAATATTTTTCGTTGAAAATGTTTATAGATCTAAATAAGTTTCAGACTTTTATTATTTAAAATATAATATTTATCTTTATTTATTTTTTCATTTTATTTAGTGGATAAAAAATAATGAATCACAACGAATTTATATTATTTTTATTTATTAAATAAATGTTATTACAATCTATGTTTCTAAAAGTCTTGTTTATATAATGATATTAAATTTATTATATGAACCCAAATACAAACGTAACAAAAAAAAAAAAAAACAATAAGTAATTATTTTGTATTAAAAAACTTTTCTTCATAATTTAAAAAAGAAAGTTAAAAATGAAAATTACGAAAAATAAATAAACTAGTTTCAGTTTTAAAAATTGTTAAAATTATTGTTTTTACTGCTTTATACTTGTTTTATAGGCTGTTATAAGACGTCAACAAGTTAGTAATATTATTATTTAAGTTGAACGTTATAAAACTTTCAAAAAGAAAAACACGTTTTAAGTTTTAAAATGTTAGAGAATTACAACAATTTATTTCTATGTAATTGGAAGTAAAGAAGAGAAAAATGAAAAGTTGAAAATGATGTTTTATAAAAACTTTAATGGGATGTATTTTTCCCCCCTCATAATATAAACTTGTTATGGTTAATGGTAACTGGAGTTTAGAAACTGATATTAGGCTGTACGAAGTAAATTGAAAACAATAAAGCACGGCGAGTTTCTGCAATAACTTTAGGTTAAAACATCCCTCCCAAGTTCTGTTTTATGGTAACTAAAACAATTGTTGCTAAAGTGCAAGATATAAAAAAATGTTTAAAAATACGTTTGTTTAAAATTTAAAATTGCGATGAAACAAATTTTTTTAATGTTACTTAATTAAAAAATGTTTTATTACAAATTTTCTTTTGTAAAAATTATTACTCGGTAACCGTTAGATATTGATTTAAATAAAATGGCAAAATAAATTTTTAAATAAAGCTTGACAAAGCTTTTTCATGCGGTTTAGAATAAAAAAAATAATTACAAATATCTAAAATTGATGAAAGACGGAAGGCTAAAGCAAATTACTTGATTAAAATTACTCCTATAATTCCGTGAATAAATACCGATGTTCAAGAATGCAAACGAAAATACGAAAGTTGTATAGATTTTTAAGATCTCTGTAATAATACAATGTTTTTTTTTTGGAGCACATATTTAATCTTTATTTCTCAATAAAACGATTTCTGCAGAGAGATAGATGGAATTCACTTTTATATTTGTATTGTAAAGTAACAGAATAATCCCGTTGCAGTCTTTCTTTACCTGTTTTTCTCGTGGTGGGCGTAGGCACTGACATTTCGCTACGGTGTTCGATAATTTAA
Organism: Lycorma delicatula; assembly: GCF_047948215.1. Taxonomy (NCBI): domain Eukaryota; kingdom Metazoa; phylum Arthropoda; class Insecta; order Hemiptera; family Fulgoridae; genus Lycorma; species Lycorma delicatula. The sequence continues at coordinate 62,703,743 of NC_134462.1, forward strand.
TTTTTTTTAGATATATAACTAACTTTTTATGTGTAGTGATATTGAAAGTATTAAAACATTAATTTTTTTGTTTTTAAATTTAGACTTTGTTTGGAAGTAGTTTCGAATATTTCTGGACAGAAATCTAATAAAAAACTTTGTTAAAAAAAAGTTGAATATTCCCAAAATTTAAATTCGGTTATATTTACATTTTCTTCTTGTTTTTATGTATAACTTCCGTTAACGAATTTTTTAACAATCTTGGCAATTATATTTGTGTCTATAGTTGACTGGAATAAAGCCGATTGACCCGTATAATTCTGCCGTAAATATTTTAATAGTAAACTTCTTCTTCAACCTGACCTTGGTTTTCCATGATTTTCCCTTAAGTGTGACACGTAGAAGCTAATATTTTTCTAAATTTCTCATCACTTATGTTAAGTACTCAAATATTTTCTATTAATTAGTCTTGTATTAATGTCCCATAAGTTTCCATAAATAGGAAAAATAAACATTTTTTTATGAAAATCATTTTTATTTATGTAATATGCTCTACATAACTACCGTTGTTTTGAAAACACATTTCGATGCGTGTCCTCCACTGGTAAAGAACACGTATAAGCACAGCTGGAGTTATGCTTGTAATAATAAAAATGGTTTTCATAAAAAAAAAAAATATATATTTTCCCTGTACGTGTAAACTTATGGAAACTTAAAATTACCCAGACTTCTAAATATTCTTTATTGCTTCAGTTAATGATGAAGAATCGTCGATAGAACCACATCTCAAAAGCCTCAACTCTCTTCAGCGATACTTTTGTTATTGCCCAAGGGTAAAAACCATACAAAAGCAAAAGGCAGATATAGTTAATCACTTAATTATTCTCTTCCATAGAAGTTAAACTTAAAGTGTAGCTAGTTAAGACATTCTCATTTGCAGAAAAACTGATTTGATTTTTTTGCTAATATGTTCTTTTTCAGGATTGACCCGATTGTCGTACAAGAAACATCCTAAGTATATAAAACTTGATACTCGTCCAACAGGAACGTAACCGTTCAAAAAACCCATCATCATGGATTTTATTTCTATATTTACCAAAAATTTCAACAACCAGACACAAAACTGTATATTAAACTTTTTTTACGTATTTTTAAGGGACAATTGTTGGGTGTTACTTTGTTTAAAACATCCATTTCCCGATTTTATTTTAAAAAAATAAGACATGAATTTTCTAACTAAAAACTTGTGTTTTCTTCACATTGATTCAGTGATATTTGATTTACCATGGACTTAATTTTAAAATACTGCATAAAGACAATTTTTTTCAAATTAAAATCTTAACATAGAATTAAATAAAAAATTAAACCGAACATTTTTGATAATTTATTATAATATATTCTTAAAAGAAAGGAAATAATAAAACATGTTAACTGCTATAAATATTAAAGAAATAAATACAAATAAAGTAAAAACCCTAAAAATTAAAAAAAAAAAAACTTTAAATGTTAATTTAAAAAAATTAAATTAAGTTCGTAACAAAAATAAAATTTTTACCTGTTGGAAATAAATTCAAACAGGAGTTTATTCGCCACATTTTGATGAAAGGACCGGAATTTCCGTTGGAAGTTGTCCTTATTATTACTCGTACCTTCCGGGACTCTGTAGCAGATACAGAACCGGCTGAATACTACGCTCAAAATTTACTGTGTATATTACAATCTGTGTAAAATACTTTTTATTTTATTATTTTTCTTTGGTTCATTAATTTTTCACTAACAATAGGTTTATGAGGTAAAGTATTAATTTAAATCTAAGAATTCTATTTTACAGGTAATTATTTTTTTTCAAATTATTAATTTGGCAATTTGCCTAATTTAATTTATTTTTCCTATTTACTAAATCTAAATAAAGTGATTAATCTTTTTTTTCTGTTTAGCCTGTGGGAGCACCGTCAGATATTATTTCAGAGGATGAATGACGATGATATATATGAGTGTAAATGAAGTCTAGTTTTGCATAGTCTCAGGTCGACGATTTCTGAGATATGTGGTTAATTAAAAACCAGCCACCAATGAACACCGGTATCCACGAACTAGTATTCAAATCCGTATAAAAGTAACTGCCTTTACCAGGATTTGAACCTTAAAACTGTCGACTTCGAAATCAGCTGATTTGCGAAAAAGCGTTCACCACTAGACCAACCCGATGGGTTGATTAAGTAACTTATACAAACTTATCTACATTGTAACATGTATATCTTTCCAAAATATGTTGATTCAATAAATGTGAGTACAAAATAGTTTGATTCCTGATATGTTTTTATCATTTCTATGAAAGAAATTTAATTCCCGCCTGTTGAGAGAAAGGAAAAAGTCTAGTCTTTCAAAAAATGACTTATAGGATTAAAAATAAATCCTAAAAGATATCGAAGTAAAATAAATTGTAACTTTGACATTAAATCGGATTTTTTCACAATAATTTATGCATTTAGAATAAATTTTAAAATAATGTGTAGTGGTTCTCAGTTGATTCATTAACTAAAATATCAATTTTTGTGATATATTGATTCAGGCATGTTTGGTAGGTGCCGTAACGCGTGATCTGACATGAGGCACAGGTCGCTCCCGAAACATCACACTCATTCTCAGCAGCAACAAGTACTCAATGCTGACGTAATAGAGAAAATGAGGAGTGAAGTAGTTTTTCATTTTTTAACCGGATATACTGATGCGTATATGATTACCAAGCCCACTGATATCAGTTTGATATTCAAGTGAATAATAATTTCGTTTATTGTGACATTATTTATCAATAGGCCTACTTTTATAGTTAACATCATTAATCTCATAGAAAGCAATTATGACTAGTACCGCCTGAACCTCAGATGCTATCCGTTCATACCTCACATCTATAAGAAAATCTGGGACAAATGGTTAATGGTTCTGTTGAAAAATAATGCACTGTATACAGAGACGAAATTCAGTGGAGAATTACGGTAGCTGTATTATACGAGATTTTTATGAAAGATTACATACAGATATTTACGTTTCTTAGATTTTTTCATTTAGTATAGAATATAACCGTAAAGTAAACGTTTTTTTGGATTAAATGTCTGTTTTAACGGCGTAATTATTTCGTTCGGGTGTTAAAACTATATAATCTTTACAGGAGTTATCGACAGTCTCCTATAATAGTTAGCCATTAAATTAATACAAAAAACTCGCAGTGAAACTTCACCTAACGTTGTTCGACATCAGTGATTTACGGCAGCCGATTTAATAAAAGTTTTGGATGTTAATAATTTAAACTACATCAATTAATTTTTCTATTAACAATGATAAAAATCTTGTAAATTTATTAATAATTTTATTTTTTATTAATAATTTATTTAATAAATTTAATTTTAATATATAATATATATATATATATATATATATATATATATATATATATATATATAAACTTGAATAACTGAATAAACTTGATTATATTTCATAGATAACTTCTTTTACAAAGTCTCTTCCCATTCTTAACGCACTGTTGATGAAAACCGACAATAAATAGTCAGATAACCGCCTACAGAACTCATATGCGAAGCGAGTACATTGAATCCTCCATAAAATTAGGGCACTCATCAGTCGAATTCCTGCTTGACCGAAAGGTACTAATAATAAAAGGCCTTCAGTGGACGGACTGATGAGGAGTCGCGCCGAAAAAATGTCACTAATATCTTGCCGTCATCCTAAGAAATAACCCGACTATAAATACTTTACACAAACACGATCTACAAAGGCTCAGAACGGAATCCAAAACTCTGTCGATCTTAAAACCAAGGTAATAATAAATATATAACCGGCTTTAAAAATTAAATACCTGCCAGATAAATAGAAAGACCCATCAGTAAGGAACTGATGTCCAGGATCTGCAATAAATAGCGGGATAAACATCCTCCGATATTCTTGGGTTCCGTTCCTATCCGATGGTAAACTGCTGAGAGTGCTTTTCAAATCGATTATACAAATTTTATTTATCGATGACAGTTAGGGTTTCGTTATCAAGAAATAGTTGTCAAATAGTAAGTAAGAAAAATAAAGTCGATAATGTAGAATTCACACACGTCGATAATACTGTTTTATATTCCACTATTTAATAATGATTTGTTATGAAATATTGTTTTCTATTTGAATATTCATGAAAATTATTGTAAAATCTTTTAATGTCATTTAAATTTTGATCATTGTAAAGTTGTTTACCTTTACAAAAGTTTTATAAAAATCTGTTTCAATATGGTATTCAAGAAGACATCAAAAGCGGACTTATAAAAGCTGGGAGAACTTTAACACAGAATAGATATCTGCTGGTGTTAAACATAGATTTAGAAAATAAGAAAAACATTCTTAAAAATGTCTTTGTGAAGTGTAACAGCTTATTGCAATGAATTATGGAAATTAATAGGTTTGCCAGAAAAACATACATAGAAGGCTTTTGAGATGTGATATTACAGAAGAATTTTGAAAAGTTTTATAGACAGTTTTGATAAAAAATGCTGTTCATAAGTTGGATTGGAGACGAGAGAAGTTTGTGGGAGAATCTTATATAAAAAGAAGCTCAAGGTTGGTGAATCATATGCTGTTATTTGTGAATTTGGTTTAGGAAAAAGTGTAAAGAATAAGAGCAGTAAAAATTAGATATCAATGAAAATTCTAGTAAGACTTTCGCTAAGGAACATTCTTATTATTATTACTGTTCTATCAATTATTGAACTCATTTCTATTAAAGTTATTTTCTCCAACTTCTACTTACGCTAAGTAAATATAATTTATTTCGAGTCATTAGCCTAATAACAATGCACCTAAAATAGTATTAAGGGTTCTAAATAAGAGGATATATCATAAATTGGATGGTAGTACTGAGAATGAACAGTACGGGTTTAGAAGAGATGTTGGAACAAGAGACGCTACAGGGCTGCTAAGAGTAACAGGTGAGAGATACATGGAGAGGAAGCGGATATGTCGCATTTTTCAACCTAGAAAAGGCGTTTGACAGAGTTAGATGGGATAAATTACTGCTAATTTTAAAAAAGAAGGGAGTTGACTGGAAAAAGAGGTGCCTAATAAAAGAGTTGTACTATAACCAGAGAATAAAAGTGAGGGAAATGACAGGAAGAATAGGGATTCGAAGGGAAGTGAGGCAGGTATGCTGCATGTCACCAACACTGTTTGGTATATATGTTACAGTCAAGGGCCGATTTACAGTCATTCCTAGGTTTGTCTGTGTCAGATGAGAATTTGAACGTGGGTACACAAAAAAAACCGTGGATTATTTTAACCGACTTTTACTTTTTTTTTTTAATTTTATTTGCAGAAAACGATTAACCAGTTTCTTTTTTTTAGTATATGGTGTGCTGCATTTGTCAAAAGCAGAGCTCTAGAGCACATAGTTGTAAAAAATATGGACAAAATGTTCATAACATCTGTTCCGATAGCACACTAACTTCAGATGAGGGATACGGAAGTGAAGTCATTTGGATTCGATGTGCAAAAAAAGTACAAATAAATATAAACAAGGAAAGAGCTATCGATGGACTTGAAGCTCAGGCTGCTGATGAAGCAAACATCTCAAAATAAATTTCCTACGGTCGAGGTTGGAAAAACCGTCACTATTCCTATCCCGAGTGTTGACAGGGGTAAAGGAGATGCTCGAAACGTCCTCGGTGTAGTTTTAGAGAAAATAGAAGAAAATTTTTATAAGCTGGGTACCAAACAAGGAACTATCAACACACTTTTCGCATGGAACCAATTCCAGGAATGCAAAGAGACCATAATTAATATTAGTGATGTGCCTGATATTGAATTATCATTAATAGAAACAAGTACCAAGGATTCAATGTTCGGAGGTCAGGGATTCATAAAATGTAATTGCAATAAAAGATGCAATTCTAAAATGTGCAAATGCAAAAGATTAAACGTTTTGTGCAACTCGTTTACAAATGTCATAAAGCGATTACTTGTAACAATAAGTAGAGTTCAGCGTCCTAACTATTGACAGTTTGCCTTTCAGTTGATATCCAAAATTAGTTTCTTATTACTTAGAAATGTAAGTCGATCGTACTAACACAGCAACAAAATTTTCGACGAATAAATGAGATACTAACAATTTTTTACATTTATTCTTTTTATTTTATACCAGGAGATCTATGAAATAAAAAAACATTATTGATTCAACAATAAAACACGTGAAATTAAGTCAAAAAAACACATTGTTAGTTAAGTATTTAATGACGAAGCTGATTGTCTGATGAGTTTTCAACTTTGACTGGTCGATTTGGTCGCCCCTAGGATTGCCTAAAAGCATTTTAGCCAAAGGCCGAAAGAAAAAGTCTGTTTTCAGCTTTGACTACGAAGCTTAGTCAATCTGCAGGTTTGACTAGTCAAACCTAGGAATAACGCTGTAAATCGACCTTTGACTGTAATATATATATGTGGAAGAAATAATTAAATGCAGTTTGAATGGGAAAAGAGGAATAAAGATCGGGGGAAGAAGAATAAAATTATACTTTTGCTTATGACAAGGCGGTATTGGCGGAGAACCCAAGTAAACTAAATGAAATGCTTGATGACTTGAATGAAACTTGCGAAAGTCAGGGTATGAGGACCATCAAAAAGAAGCTAAAAGTGGTATTCGGTGTAAAAGAGGAGAGAATTGAGATTAAGATAGGAAATGGAGTTTAGAGCAGGTGAAGAAATCTCAGTACTTAAGGAGCTTTATAACTGATGAGCAGACTTGCATAGTAGAAATTAAAACAAGAATATGAAGAAGTAAGCAGGCATTTAATAAGAAGGCATGACTGCTGTGTAGAAAGTTAAACTTAGTAGTGTTAAGGAAGAAATAATGAAATGTTTTATTTGGCGTGTAATATTCTATGAAGTCGAAACGTGGACATGAGAAAGGCAGACAGAAAACGAATTGAGGCTTTTGAAATGTGGGTGTGACGCAGAATGATAAATGTCAGATGGCAAGACCGTGTAACAAATGAAGTATTAAGTAGAATCGCAGAGAACAGGAAAATGCTAAATATGATTGAATATAGGTAAAGGAACTGGCTAGAACATTGTTTGAGCAGAGGACGTTGTTTATTAATGAACGCGATAGAAGGCATGGTGAATGGAAGGAAAGGAAGAGGATTTCAGGTATGGATGGGCTTATGGAAAAGGGAAAATATGGTGAAACAAAGAAGTTAGCAAAGAATAGAACAAGATGGAGAGCAGCAGCTCTGACAGACTTATTCTAATGGTAGAACACTATGAATGAATGAATTTACTCGTGTTTTGGCGGTTCGTGGCAAATTAATTTTTTTTTTTTTCAATTATTAGAGTTAGTATTTCCGCCATTTTTTTGGGGTCTTACACTTGATTTACAAAACTGATATTTTTATTTTTTATTTATTTTAATAAATGTTACATTAATGAGTTTGAACTAACTTGATAGCTTACATCGTTATTGTGTAATGATTATTACAAAATTTTTATTTTAATGGCCGGCCATTTTGACATAAACCCGACGGCTGATCGCGGCCACTCATTTATTTTTGCAATCCTCTAACGATGCTTAATTCGAATCCGAAATAAAAATAAAAACCTAGATAATAAGTGTTTACACTCATTCATTAGGTAAGAGATTGCGGAAGAACACACAGAAATGACACAGTGCATAATGCAATCTTAAACGACTGAAGGCAAAAATGAAATATTTTAATATAAGAAATCTAATTAAAAATGCTTAAATATCACACTAGTTTGAGAGATGGAGGAGTCCACGTACACCTTGTAACCAGAATAATATGGCGTTTGGGGTTCAATTAACGGTCCACTCTCAGAAACGGTTGATTTTACAAACGAAAAGACCTACTACCATGTACCGTAATTGTGACTTTTTTTATGTAAAGATCTATAAATTTATTTAAATGACCGTGTAATGGATTATTTAATATATTATAATCATTTTTGGTTATAAAATAACAATGTTTTGGTCATATAATTATTAATTACGAATAGATGGTTTAGGTATAATATACGTGTAATGAAAACGACGGAGTTATAGTGCAGACTGCTAAAGGAATATCTATTTGTTCAATTCTTGACAAGAATATAATTGTCTTTATTCACTAAAAATAGTTTTATATCTTTATTCACTAATAAATTAAAATAATTTTAATTTTATAATAAATACTTTCTTTTTATTACATGGTTCATTGTTACTATTTTTAACTAATGAAACAGTTTGTAATTAAGAAAAAGAAGATAAAATCATGTTGTATGAATAACAAATTGTTATACATAACGTTGTGTATTCATCAGTCTACAGAAAAGAAACAACGATATAGAAAAGTTGTTTACGCTACCACCGTGTCTCTATGCGTCTTGCCTGTTACATCTTGTTCAATTAGTATCGTTGCTACCGCATCGGGTGTCAGTTGATTCTGTAACGTGTGTCTTTATTGTCTCTAACTGAATTATATTCAATACGATATCTGTTACTGAATTAGTGTAAATCTTTACAGTATGTAGTAGAATAATCTGTTATTAAATAACTAATTTTATATTTTTTACATAACAGATTATTCTACTACATAGAATAATATGTAACAACAAATATTAAACAACATTTAATATTTGTAAAAACAATTAAAATTTATTCGTGAATGACAATTAGGGCAATGTTAAATCGAAGTTATGCAATTGATTCTTTCTGTAATTTTTTAAAAATTCTTTTTAATTTTTTTTTTTTTGTAGAGTTTTTAATAGTGAAGTTATTCAACAGTTAAATATCGAGTTTATTTTCTGATAACTTAACCTATAAGTTTGACACTTGTTTTTTAAAATAACTTGATAAAAACGTTTAATTTTATTTTCTGCGTTCAAATATAAAGAATAAAAATGACAAGGTAAGAATACATTTTCTACATCGCAATACTGCTGTAAGTTTTAGTAATATTGCATTTTAATTAGAATAATAGTAAAATAGAAAAATTAGCCTAAATAAAAATCTATATATAATACCGTACAATTAAGTTTTCAGTTATTTCATCAGATTTAATTCAATAAATTTTTTATCTTTTATTTGAGTGACGAATTTTTGTATCAGACAAAAAAATTTAACGTATTTTCATTAATTTGAATAATTTCTTTAGTTATCTAACACCTTTAACCGAATTGCATGTTATACAGAACCGTAAGGAAACGATTTATGTATAGTAGATGAAAACGGTACTTATGTTTTATTAATTTCAAATTTTATTTCATAATCATTATGAATATTGGCCAAAATTTCGAAGTTTGAGATTTTCTTTTTGCAGGCAGTAGGTGATTTTTAAAAACAATATCAGTTATAATATTTTTTCGAATCATTTTGTTCATAGATTTTTAAAATTAGCGTTGTAAAAGTTTTTGCGAAATAATCTTTCCTTTAAAAATTTGAATATTTGAAGCTAATGATTTTAGAATTAACTCTAGCGGTAGATTTTGATTTTAATCTATAATTGACTAATGTAATTTATTGGTCAAGTATAAAGAAATCCAAATAATTATCTTTACTGGGTAATTTGCCTTCTATTTTTTTTAATTTTCTTAAAATTTCATATTTTGATATTAAGTTACAATAATTTCTAAAAAAGAAATCGTGAATTTAATATTTTGTTCAGTTTACTGATAAATTACTGTTTTATTTGTTATTTAACCATATTATAGTCTTATATTTTTTTCAATAAGTTTGCAGGCTAAAAACACGCTTTATTTATTATAAAGGTAAAAAATTGAAGGTAATCTTATCTTGCTATATTTAATTTTTTTAAATTCGTATTACTGAACATTACTTATATTATTGATAACTATTAGTTTGTCTTAAAAAAAAAAATACTGGTTAACTTAGAAATTTCTTTTTTAGTATTGTTCTGTAATACAGAATTTAATTTAAAACAGAACATTCTTAAATGAAACTATTATCTGAAAAAAAAAAACGGTTGATAAATGAAAATCCTTGATCCAAAAACCTCAAATTAAGTGAGAAAAATGAAAAAAGCGTCAGATGATATATTTTATATTATTATCGCCGTAACAGATCATATTTTGGTTCTCTTTCGGAATTCCCCCCACCAAAAACTTATTTTTATTTTTCAACAACATATAACGAACTGTGCGTATATCAACATACTCAAACCAAACAACCTACGGTAGCTAACCTTGTTAAGTAACGTTAAATATATAAATTATTTACAACAATGATGCTGTCTTTAATGATGGCTAATAGAGCTTGTTGGATTCATATTTATGTGAATTTAAATAGTCACCGACATAAGATGTGGAAGATTTGTTCAATTTAGTACTTTAACATACTCGTATTAGTGAGTTTCATCCTTTAGTATGATTATCGTTTAATAAAATAAGTACTGCATTGTGTTTATAAAAGTAATTGTAATTATGATTTCTTATAATGTTGTATTTAAAAATGTATGAATTTTACTTTCGCTTCTCCAAAAAAAAAGAAATTATCTAATCGTTAGAATGTCTGCATTTTTAATGAATTATGATGTTGCACAATATTACAAGTATATATCATCTAAAAAGATAGAAAAATTTTGGGGAGGGGAAATTCCGAGAGTGTCCGTATTTTAATATTTTTTTGTACATTTTTCAAGAGCATAAATTTTGTTAAGGTTAAAAAGAAGTTTTAAAACAGAATTATTACGGAAAATTTGCTTCAGTTTATGAACGAAAATTACTGTAATGAAATTAAATTTAATTTGTTATCAGGAAAGTGACCGAAAAATAAAATACGGCTGCCCTTATTAGTAGTTTTATTCTTATTATGAAGCGTATTATTAAACTTCAAACTAAGTGAAAAGATATAACGCGACTAGTACAAACTTGTTCTTTTTTTTCTTTTAAATAAATGGTCATGCTTCCAGTTGATCATTTCCAAATGATCGATCTAATTTTGTCGTTGGTTTCGTTTTTAATTGTATTTTATTTATCGATTCGTTTATTGATGCAAAAAAAAATCTGTCTTTTTTGTAAGTAATTTATGAAAAGATTATTATAATGTGGAAATAGTAAATATATACAAAGTGTTCCTGAACGTTCTTCTCACTGAAATATAGAAATAGATTTAGGACACCAAAATGAGCGAAAAAAATTCATATCGACATAAGTCATATTTTGCTTTGTTTTCCTTCTGGACTTCTTGACTTTGTAAATGACTTCCTTCTGGATTTTGTAATTTTCAACAAAACAATAATTTCTCAGGAACGGGTAAACCTACTATAATTAAATTTGGCAAATCTTATTATGCAAAATAAAGAATCTTGAAAACGTTACCTTTAGAAATTTAAAAATGGTGGCCATCTTGGTTTTTTAATCTTCAATATCATTGTACTTATTGATTTGATAAAATTTTTACTTTTACAAAATTTATTAAGATTTTAATTTGAACAAAATGACACCTTATTTGTAGAACTCCTTTGACAAACAATCGAGTTATTGCAGACAATTAACCCGGAAATACGCTTGCGCACCGTAATGCAAGGTGATAATTTTTATTAATTTACTATTATTTATTATTAATAATTTTTATTACATTTATGGAGGAAATAAAAACAGGTAAAAAAATTAAATTATGATATAATTTAAATTTAATTAGAGTTTTTTTATTAGCTATTTTCTTTTTAAATATTCTTTCTTATACATTTAAATAAATGTTTATGAAGAAGTATTGTAAAAGTACGAAAATATTATTTCCAAACTTCGGTGGATGTTAGTATTTAGATCTATTAAGTTAAAAAAGTTGCTTGTAAATATATTATGGTGTATGTAGCTGTTTGTGTTCCCAGGTTTTTATGACTAAACCACTAGACCGTTTTCTATTAAATCTTTTATGTTAGAAGGAAAACGGCTTTCTTTTATCGAGAACGTTTGTATTGTGTCGGTTCTACGATACTGGTTCAAAAAATGTTCCTTCATTTTCCTAAAAAAATATTTTTTATAACACATTTTATTTATATTACCCAACTGTAAAAGTTTTCAAATTAAATAAATATTTTTCCAACGATTTCAATTCAATCTATGATGTTTGGTTACACAGTGTTATATAAAGTTAAGTAGTACGTGTAGAGAAATTCGGTACGTGTAGAGAAATTCGTAGGACTTAATCTAGGAAAATCTTTTTCTTCGTTTACGGATTTAGTAAACATTTTAGTGATAATTTTTATACACTGTTGAGTATGAAGTTATGAAATACTCAAAAGATTCTTGAAAGGATTTTCTAAGGATAGATAATTCTTTTTCACCAACCAATTCTTTTTTACTTTCTTGTACGAAGTAAAGGAAAATTTCGGTTTTCAGATTTCAACGGAAATATCCATTTTGACTATCTCTGAATCCATTTTGACTAGTTTCGGCGTGACGTCTGTAGGTACGTACTTATGTATCTCGCATGATTCAAAAAATGATTAGCCGTAGAATGTGGAAATTTTGGATTTATGACTGTTGTAACATCTAGTTGTACACCTCTTCTTTTGATTACAATCGACTGAACCAAAAGTGCCCAAAAAAGCCCAAAATACAAAAAAACCTGGATTTTGGACTTTTTCTTAACTGCAGTAATAAGCCCTCATTGAGATCTTTTCAACGATATATCATAAGTGAAACTTATTTTCATTGGTTTCCAAGTTGTAAACAAATGAACATCCATTCGTTCGAATCAGACTTTATCTCCTTTTTTTAAACTTTTTTGTTTAATTATATTTTTATCGTTTTTTATTGAAATATATTGATTTATTAATAATTATTAACCCGTGATTGTAAAAAAAAAGTACAATAATAATTATTCAATAATAACAATAAAAAAAAAAATGAAATAAATTAGAAGTGAAATAAAATTTTATGTGCTTCTAAAAAGGTGTATATGCAATTTAATAGACATTATTACATATATGTATATGTAAAAATTTGGTTAAACATCTGATCATTTAATATTAATTGAAAATTATAATTTAGAATCGTATTATTTTTGGATTTTCAAGTAAAATTTCTGTTTAATTTTATTTAATTATTCCGGAATTTTTGTTTTAATCTTATCTGCATGTAAGTACAGAATGACTGAAAAATAAATCTTCACAAGAATAACATATACACGGAGGCATACATTCCCGATCTTTAATAAATTGCAAAAAATTCTTATCTTTAAGTTAATTATTCCTTTGATATTGTGGGACAATATTCTTCCAAGTCGGAGTTGATCATCATTTCGTTTATTTGTTATCGTTGTCAATCATTTAATCACTCTTTTGTCTGATATAATTCTTCTGATCTTAATTTGTGAACACGTTCTCTTTTTTTCACGTTTTCTCCATCTTTATATTCATCATCCTCTTTTAATCTTTTTATTCTTTCCTTGGTCTTCTCTCGTCGAGTAAAGTTCTATTGCAGTACTCTCATTCGTTGGACTTCATCGTCCTATTTAATTCATCATTAACATATACCCAAAATGATATTAAAAGTTTAATTATGTACAGTTAACGTATACCGGTTGTAATAATGTTAATTGTATAAATTAAATTCATGTTCGATTTATTAATAATTATTAACTTCTGATTGTAAAAAAAATTACGATAAATTAGAATTCAGTTAGTTACTCATGAAATAAAATTTTATGTATGTTTTGTTTTTAAAAAAATTTTATATGCAATTTAATAGTCTTACAAGAAAGTCATGTGGTGTCTACATCAGATTTTTTTATCTTTAGTATCTTCTTTCTCATTATAGATTACATCGGTGTATCTTTTAATCTACTTTTTTGTACTCCTGAGGAATCTGGAACCAGAAAATCCAGCGCTTCCTTAATATAATCTGATAGAAAGGCTGTTTATGGATTTAACAGAATTTTTAGCAAAAACTTTCACATACATCCTTTCAAAACAGCATTTCTGCACGATCTGTTAAAAGCATTTTCTTATAATTTATTTTCGAGATTGGTATTTTAATTTTTTAAAGCGTATTTTTTTGTTGATAAATTACTTTTTTTCATTCAGCTTAAGTATTTAGTTACTTTTTTATTGATATATCTGATTAAGAAAAATTGTGAAATCGTATGGTTTTTACATTATTTATCGTATTTCAGACTACACTAATTATGAAAATTGGTTTTGATGTTTGTGGTAATTTTTTGACGTGGTTGTGTGTCATAGAGAATTTTACACCATAGATGGAGATAATAAATATTTATTTCATTTCATTTTTTCTCACTAAAAATAGCTTTTTTCTATTTTTAGTCATAATTATGAATTTCCATATAAAGAAGTATGTATCTTTGAGTTGAAGCAGTGTATGTAACAGATTTTATTGTACCAGAAAATGGTACACTAGTTTTTTTGTTTCATGCTGTCTATTCCAGTCTATTTTATGGCTGATCTGTGTAAGTATCTGATATAAAAGCGGTAGTTTTCCTTCTCTGAGAGTAATGATATTCACAATACTACTAAAATGAAGGTGTCTTGGCATACTGATACGCAAACAGTTTATTTAGCTCGGTGAAGAACGTTGTAGGAAATCATTTTACCGGTCACTTTTCCTAGTAAGTCTGGCATTACACAGTTGTTATTCTTGAGAATATCTATTTCGTCTTCGGTAGTGACTTATGATTGGTTGGTTGGGATTCAATTAACCAAATATCTTAGGAATAGTCGACATGAGACTGTAAAAAGATTTCATTCATACATATCATCCTCATTCATCCTCTTAAGTAATACCTTATGGTGGTTAAACAGAAAAAGAAAGAAAAGAAGTGTAGTTGTCATTAAACGAACACTTAAGTGTTTTTATCTAACTAATAACAATTATTCAGCATTTATTTTGTTTCGCTAAATTATTATTCCCATCGTTATACTTTTTTCACATTTTTGTTGTAGACTTATTTCTTTTTTTTGAATACTCACCATAAATGCATTTGTCAATTGACCAGTTTAATATTTTATTATTTTCTATTATGTGATACTATTTTAAAAATTAACATATTTTCTAAATTGCATGTTCTAAATTATTATTATTATTATTTTTTTTTTTTTGGTTGTTTAGGCCATCTTTTGACCGTGTTTATATAATTTGACTTTTTTCTTTTCCAAAAACTTCCTTATTATTTCTGTTTGTTTTTCTTATTTCTTCGCTCCACTGAAAATGTTTTTAGGTTTTATTTTTCCTTGAAACTTAGAGAGATCAACCAATTTCCTAAATGAATCTCTTACATTTATAAAATTTTTGTTTTTCTTTAGTTCTTCGAAGCCATTTTCGATCTATTTGTACCAATCTATTTTTGTCTTTCGTTACACTAATAAAATTAAAAATTTTCTTTTTCAATCGGATATTGTTAATTCTGTTTAGATCCCGATTGAATTTTATCCTCATTTTCCTTATTGTTGTTTCAATATTTTCTATTTCATAATATAATTTCTTCGCTTTTCTTAATTGATTTCGATCCGTATATTTTTCGGTGGATCCTTTTTTCATTTCTGCTTACGTTTTTGCTAGAGAATCTTTGCATATTTCTAACCGTATAAGGCTTCTGGAAGGATTACTGTTTTATGTTGTCTTAATTTGATTTTTCTTGATATGGATGTTTACAGGTTTCCGATTAAATGATAGCTATTTCTATTTTCTGTATTCTTAACTTTCATTCCTTCTTTTTCTAGGTCTGTTGTGGTTGTACTAGTTGTTTGAATTTATTTAGCCTTTTGATTGTCTTATTTTGTTATACTTTAATTTCGTTGTTCTTATTTGAGTGTTAGATAACCATTCTGTTGTTTTCATATGAAATATTTTAACGTGTTTTTCTAAGGTGTGTAGATTTTTTTTGTTTCTTCTTCTTCTGCTAAAAGTACTAAATTATGCGCAAATCCAAAATATCAATTCCAATTCCTTTAAATTTTGTCCCTAGTTTTACTGTTTTTAAAATGTTTAGGTTTTTAATTTCTTTAGTCTATTCATAATTATCTCTTTTATTAATTTTTTTTCTTAAAAAAAGTTTTAAATTTATCAACTATTAAATTAACAATGTTCATTAATCTTTCCAGTTCGATAACGCAATTTAAAAAATTATCAAAACCCAATTTTTAAATTATTTTTCAGCTTTTTTCCTTTAGATTTACCAAACGAGAAAATTTTATAAAAATTTATTACTTAGGCATTTTCTGATAAGTATATGCAAATATATATATATATATATATATATATAATAATAAGAATCATGTTTTCTCATCATTTTTTAATTTTTGTTTTTTATTTAGTCCTAAAATTTAAGTAATATTTATTAAATTATTAAAACCAAGAATTTAATATTTTATTATTTTATTTGCCACTTCAAATTGAAAACTCAATTTTCACACTACTTTTTAAATTTTTTCCAAGTTATATTTAATTTCGTTGATTATCTTCTGTTAAAAAAATTCAAATAAGCGAGAACTCTTTCAATGCAATCTTTTTTTATAGGGCAATGTAAGGTTTATTTTCAATCACATGTTTGGATGTTTATCTGATATGTGTATGTATGTATGTGTGTTTACTAGTGTGCTTGTATTTGTGTAATTTTTTAAAGGATAACAGATAATGCTTAGTGTTTACTCGCTACGTATTTCATACTTTTTAAACAATATAAAGTGCTCTTTTGAACTTTAGAATGGATAGTAAAAGGTATCCTGGTTAAACGTCCGTCAACAGAGATTATTTTTCAATAAATGACACCGAACTAAAATGGTGTCTACAGAATATAGTATTTATTTTGTTATATTATACAGAATACAAACGAAGGGTGGAAGATAATCGTTTAAACGAACGTATGGTAAATGTTCATATATATATGTATGAAGAAATATTAAAAATAAGCAAATATCATGAATGGGGCTTTATACGGTTGATATTTTTATTTTGTTTTTTTTTGGATGGGGTTTGAGAATGATTGTGATAAGCGGTAGAAGGATTGGAGGGGGTACCTACGATCCGGATGGTAATCGGGGAACGACGACAATGCACTAATGGTCGTGAACGCGCGAATTTTTTTTTTTTTCAAAAATACACGTTGTAATCGAAATGAGAGCTTGCTAAGTCCCTAAATCCCTTCGTAACAGCTCGTGAGAGAGTTAGAAAATAGGGAGCGAAAGAGAACGTGTGTATGTTGCGAGTTTGTGTTTATTGTAGGAGAGGGCACAGTATGAAGCCTTCATGTTGGGAGACAGTGCATCGAAAGGGTTGTAAGGGTTATAGTTGTAGTATAGAATGATAATCAAGGTGGAAACCTCGTCCCCCTGCCAGCCCTTATTACATACATAGCCTTATATATATATATATATACGCGCGCGCACTCACTCACTCAAATACACATATACATAAGTATAAATACATACACACAAGCAGGCCCTCCTCTCCCCAATGAATTCTACCAATGATGATAGCTCTTTGCATATTTCAGTAACATCGTAAGCCTCTTCAGGCTATTATTATTATCATACTGCAGGATTAACAGGTTCAGTATATATTTTGAAGTGCATCCCTTACTGATGTATATATACATGTATATTATTATACTTATACGCACATATAGTGTTCAGCTCTTACGCATTGCCCTCTATTCATTAATATATATATATATATATATAATAACACAGAAATGTGATGTGTATGTCCGGTAATTAGATATTCTTCGGTTCCTTACAGTTATTTTCTGGTTTTTTCCTGATTTGTCTTTTTTTCTTTTATTTATCGTCTTTAGATAAAAGTGGATATATTATAATTTCTTCAAATTAAATTTTTAAAAATAATTCATAACCCTTTTCCAAGATTAAAATGCTATTCTTAAATTAAGACTACAAAATATTGGTCTAAAATGTAATCTCAATGTTTATATTAAATAATTTTAATATTTCTAAGGAAATAATTGATGCAGTCCACGAATAGATTATTAACTTGTTTATTTTAGATAATTCCTAGTTGATAAACAGAATTATTTTTAAAAAATTCTAGGAAAGAAAGATAAGTATGATTTATATGGCTTTTTAAAAATCTTATTGCGTAAATCGTTTTCTGCTTTATGATTAAAAAGTCTGATGTGGATACCAAATGATTTCCTAGTTCGCCTAATAAATTACATATGTTTTTATATTTTTTATTATATATTTTTTCCTTTTTTTCATATATATTTTTTTGTTATTTAATTATTATTTTATTGTAAAACTTTTTTTACAATCAAAAGTTAATAATTATTAATAAATCAATATATTTAAATTAAAGAAAAAAAAGAAACGTAAAACGTAAATGAAGTCGGATTCCATCCGACATGACCCTAGTAAGAACCAAATATTTCTTTCATTAATTAAAATTATATTGAGTTATAACTCTGGAACCAATGAAAATAAGTACCACTTATGATATATCGTTGAAAAACTCTCAAAGAGGGCTGCTTCCTACTGCAGTTAGGAAAAAATCCAAAATCTAATTTTTTGGGGGGTCACTTTTGGTCTAGTCGATTGCAATTAAAAGGGGAGATACAACTTGAAGTTAAACCAGTCCTAAATCCAAAATGTCAACTTTCAACGGCTAATCGTTTTTCAGTTGTGAGAGATGCATACGTACGTACAGACGTCATGCCGAAACTAGTCAAAATGGATTCAGGGATGGTCAAAATGGATATTCCGTTGAAATCTGAAAACCGAAATTTTTCACGATTACAATACTTCCGTGTACTTCGTTCAAAGAAGTAAAAATGCCGTTTGGTTTATTTTTTTTTTTTTTTAGTTTATTAAATAAGTATATTGAGAAGTAGAATCTACGAATTTTTTAATAATTTTTATTACTGAATAAAATTTTTTATTTGGAGAATTAGACTTTAGTTTTAAATAATTATAATATTCCTAGCTTATAGCTTTTGTAAATAGTAATTTTATTTAAAGCGAAAAACTGTACAAGAAACTTAAAAAGAAGGTAAAGAACAAGATGAGGAAAGAGTAGAAGAAGCAGGAGGTTGGGATGAGGAAGAAGAATAGAAGAGAGAAAGATAGACGGAGGAGAAGGAGAAATAGGAAATTTTGATAGTGAAGAAGGAGGGGTTGAAAGGAGGAAGATTAAAAGTAATAATTATCAGTACAGATTTTTTATAAATAATTTGTAATCAATTGCCTTAGGAATAAAATAGTGATTAAGTTTTGGTTTAATTGGCGATTAATTGTGATTTCAAGCAAATTAAATTTTATAAATCACACATATATGCTTAAATAACTAATTCTTTTACTTATAAAAAAACTCCTACGTTAAGTAATAAAACATTAATTCAGCACTGTGAATTTATGTTTATTCTGTACTGTAGAATGTTTGCATCGTTTCTGTTAACTGTTTTGTCTAATTTTAATTTTCGTTAATTTTAATGACTTAAATTTTCATTCTCAATTCTCAAAATAATGCAGAGAAATTTTATAATACAAAAGCAGCGGTTGATTTTGTACTATTTACGAACAGTTGGTTTATTATCGTTTTGAAAACGATAATTTTTAATGAATTCTATAGGTTTTAATGTGGAATATTTCAAATTAGTACGTACGGTATATTAAACATTCTATTCATTTTATTAGGGTTAATTTAGGATACAACTTTTTATCAATCGTTTACCGATTTAATAATTATCAGTTATTATTTCATATTAGTCTGCTATTCATATAATTTTAGTAACGTAGCAAACAAAAACAAATATTTTAACAATTACCTTTTGTAATTGTTTCGTTTCAATATTATAATTATAAGAGTAACGTATTGAAAAGCATTAATGTAAATATGTTTCTACAACAAATCATTTGTTTCAAATACAAATACAACATAAAAATTATATGTTTTCATTTACTATTCGCTGCAAAATAACGGTCAAAATAATGAGGATAATGGACGTAAACTGAATAATGCTAATTAAATGTTTAAATTGTCGTTTAATTTATTTTTATATTTACTTCCCGGTAAGTTATAAATAAATATCGTTGTATGTATCGTATTGCTCCTACATATTTGAAATAACGTAAATGATTTTCTGTGAAAATATTTTGCTCGCTATTGTTTTAATAATTTTAGACTATATTTTGAAATGACGTTATACTCTAACGTGGTGAAAATTATAATAGATGAGCGACTATAAACATAATTTCAAATATAAAAAAAGTATTATACGAGGCTCGGCTGATAAATTTTGTAGATATATCCGTAGCATTGGAATGAAAAGAAATATTAGAATGAAATAAAAAATGAATAAAAGTACAATAGCTTAGCAGTAACTGCAAAATGCAGTACTTATTTTTTAATATAATCTCCGTTTACACTGATACACATTTCTCAACGTGTGACAAGTTATGGCATTCCATCACTGTAAAATTCTGGCGGTCTTTCTCGGATCCAAGTGGCCACAGCTTCCTTCATCTTATCGTTGGTGGTGTAATGATTACCTTTGAGATGCCTCTTCTGATGTGGGAAGAAATGGAAGTCGCACGGAGCCAAATCCGGCGATTATTGCGGATGCGGAATAGGCTAAAACATCAGCTTGCGGAGAGCCATCAGAGATTTTGTGCACAGACTTTATGGTAACCCAGTTGCTCGATAATATGCCGACTCGTTCTTTAGATATGTCCAACTGAATAGGGATGCGTTGCTTGGTGATTTATCGGTCACTTTGAAGCAACTCGTCCACTTCCTTTCGATATTTCTCGTCAGTCCCAGAAACTGATCGTCCGCTGCGAGGTGTGCCCTCAATTGTCGCTTTACGAACTTTACATTCGCGAAATTTCAACGTTCACCTACTCACAGTACCTTTGTCAACAGTTCACTACCGTAAACCGCTTTTAAACGATGAAAAATATTCGTAGGATTCACATTTTCTGCTGTTAAAAATTCGGTCACTGCGCTCTGTTTTAACCTTGTTGACATACTGGTCGTACTCGACTACACTAAATTAAGGAATTCCAAATTATTCGTTTTTGTTTTTAATTTGGCATCCACTTCTAAAAGTTGAAATTAAAAAAAAATAGTTCTGATTTTTAAAGCATTATTTAAAGTTGGTTTTGCATTTAATTTAATTGTGATTTAAAATATGGATATGCCTACTTACCTTTTGTGAAGGCTTCTTAGTTATAAAAGAACGAGAAATCTGAGAAAAAAAAAATCTGATGTGAACAACACATGACATCTTATGTACGCCTATTAAATTACATTTACATATATTTACTTACTTCTACGAAGTGAAGGAAATATTGTGATCGCGAAAAATTTCGGTTTTCAGATTTCAAGGAAAATAACCATTTTGACAATCCCTGAATCCATTTAATAGGCGCACAAGGAAGTCATACAAAATGTACAAACATACAAGGAACGCACAAAAAAAGTAAAAACTAATTTCTTATTAGAAGCAACATTGTATTTTTAATCGACTTCAAATAAAAGGCGGAGATTTTTAGTTGGACCTGTTTGATACAATATATTTTCATGTCTGTTATTATTCTCGTATGGATATCCGTAAGTGTTTCGATATCCTAAGCAGCTTTCTGGATTCGGTTCCTGTAGGCACCCGCGTCCCTTGTTCGTGACGTTTGAGTGAAGTGTAGTAGTCTTGTACAGACTTAGATCCACGATCCACGACTTAGATTCACGATCTAGTATTCAAATCCGAATAATCTTTATTATATTCGAACCGTACAACTCTCGACTTCAAAATCAGCTGGTATACGACGATAAGTTTTACCACTATATCAACCCGACGGGTTCATGTATGTGAACTAAAAGCACTGATCTCCGCAAAATATAAAAAGAAATATTCTTTTATATTTTCTTTTTATAATTTGCGTAGGAATTTACTTTAAGAGTCGTCATTTAAGTCTCTCCTAGATAACGATAATTATGAGGTCAAGAAAGAAATGATTTGGAAACTTATTTGTCGCCATCGTTAAATTGATTAGTTGTAGTATGATTTGATATTCAATGAATTTTCACGAGTAATCTATAAAAATTTGTTCGAAAATTTGACGAAAACAAGTTATTTATACATGTAATATCCTTACGTTACATAGCCTTGGCTTACTCTTTGTAATAATTAGAAAATACCGCTTTTCTCTAATCCCTTTTCTTTTATCAAGGAATAAGTTTCTCGTCGCTTACTTATTCAATTACTTTTTTTCAAGGAGCGGTGTGACTTTTATTCTCTAATATTCTGAATAAAAAATCAAACGTTTTATTAATAGGTTGCTAATTATTAGTAACCTAGTTATTAATAATAATTTGGTTTCTATGTATCATTTATTTTTACTTTTTATTATAATTACGATGTCGGCTTTATTATGCTTTTTCAATTCAATAATTTTACCATTCTAAATTTTTGAAAATCGTTATTTATTTTATCCATCGTTTTTTCGTACCATTTCAAAACACAAAATTCAATCGAATGGTTAAATTTATCTCCATCAATTTAATTAAGTTTGAAGTTTGAATTTACTTATAAAAAAAGACTTTAAAGTTTCTTATGAAACAGAATTTTAATGTTAAAATATGAGTAAAATAATTATTTTTAAATTCAAGACGGTGAGTTTAATTAAAAGAAGTATTTGAACAATTTTTAATTTTTACAATTTTTAATTAACGTAATGACATTCATCGCCATTTTGGTTTAAGTAGTAAAAATTTAATCTTTCAAGTTTTTGCTTGTCTCGCAAAGAACTTTAAAACAATTTATCACATGACTATATGTATGTCCCATTTAAAATTTATGAGCCCCCCTTGTCCCCGTCCATCATGAAGACCGAATACTCTAAATTGGAACTTACTGAGTTACCCTATTTTATTGGAGAAGATGTCCAACGAGAGAATAGGGATATCTCAAATAATAAAAATGTTAAAGGTAACCATACAACAGTAGTTCTAGCTGTCTGAAACAAACACCTTATTGGCCTCCATTTTGGATTGGCGATCAGAATTTAGATTAAATTTCATCATTTTTGTCGTATAATAAAGCTGTTTAAAATGATATATCGAATGATCATTAGTTCTATTTGAAATTTTTGAGTTGCTCCCACCTACCATCCACCGCCTCCCAAAAATCAAAACGAGTGAAATGTACGTTCATTGAAATAGCCCCTCGGTACAAGGGAGAATGCCGCAAACCGCATCCAATTATAAAGCCATCCGTTATATATATTATACATAAAGTAATTATATATATTTATTATTTCTTAAATTATAATAAAAAACTTTAATACGGTTTGTTTAAGTCTCTAAAAAACATTTTTTAAATACCTTATTCATGTAACGTATCTTTAAACATATTGCAAGTAGGATTTAAATATATATATATTTATTTGTTTGTCTATACACACAGTAAATAAGTTACTTTCTGAATTTATAGAAATACTTAATTCATTTTTTTTCAACGAAGAAAATTGCATGATTTTTTATGACAGTACTAGTATCTCAATCTCAGATGTGTTTATAGAAGTTTCAAAGATGCTACTAATACGCATATTTTTAAAGTTAAAAATTTTTTCGGGATGAAATAGCAGATTGAGAGTAATTTTTCGGTGTACCTACTTCATCAAAATCGGAGCTGTTATACTAAGGATAAAGCTTGGACAAAAACATAGACGTAGAGTGTGATCGAATCAGAACTGTAATGTGAAAAAGAATTTTTGTATCATATATATATATATATATATTTACGTCCTTGTACGAAGTAAAAGAAGTATTGTGATCGCGAAAAATGTCGGTTTTCATATTTTAACGGAAATATTCATTTTGACAATTCCTGAATTCATTTTGACTAGTTACGGCGTGACGTCTGTACGCACGTATGTATTTCACATAACTCAAAAATGATTAGCCGTAGTATGTTGAAATTTTGGATTTAGAACTGTTACAACATCTAGTTGTGCAGTTTCCTTTTTGATTGCAATCCACTGAACCAAAAGTGTCCAAAAATAGCCCAAAATTCAAGCAAAAATTGGTTTTGGACTTTTTCCTAACTGCAGTAATAAGCTCTCTTGAGAGCTTTTCAACGATATATTATAAGTGGTATTTATTTTCATAGGTTTCAAAGTTATTGCCAAATGAAATTTTAATTAATAAAATATTTGTATCTTAAAAGGGTTAGGCACATCGGTTCGAATGAGACTTTATATTCATCATCCCTCTCTTAATCTTATCTTTATTCTTAATCTCTTATCTTTTTATCCTTTCCTTGGTCTTAACATTTTTTAAAATACTTTTTTAACTTTTTTTTAAATTTAAATATATTGACTTATTAATAATTATTAACCTGTGATTGTAAAAAAAAATTACAATGAATAATTATTCAATAATAATAAAAAAAAAAATGAAAAAAAATCAGAAATGAAATAAAATTTTACGTACTTTTAAAAATGTGTATATGTAATATAATAGGCATTATTACATATGTGTATATGTAAAGATTTGGTGAAATATTTGATTATTTAATATTGAAAATTATATTGTAGAATCGTATTATTTTTGGATTTTCTAGTTTAGTTTCTGTTTAATTGCATTAAAGTTAACTACAGAGTGATTGAAAAATAGACTCTCACAAGAACAACATATACACTGAGGTATACATGCCCGATCTTTAATAAATTGCACAAAATCTTATCTTTTAGTTCATTACTCCTCTGATATTGTCGGACAGTATTTTCCCTAAGTCGGAGTTGATCATCATTTCGTTTATTTGTTTTTTTTCCCATCATTTAATCGCTTTTTGGTTTGATATAATTCTTCTGATGTTAATTTGTATATAAGTTCTCTAGTTTTAAAATTTTCTCTTTTTTTTTCATCATCCCTCTCTAAATCTTACCTTTATTCTTAATCTCTTATCTTTTTATCCTTTCCTTGGTCTTAACATTTTTTCCTCTTTTTATTTATCACCTTTTCTTAATTTTTTTATTCTGAAATCTGAAACTTTTGTTAATCAACAACTCACAAAGATACGAATAATACTGACCTAGTAATTCGAGTAATAAAGGGACTTTTACTCTATCATAATATTTCATGTAAGATTGTTGAATTAATAATTATATAAGTATTTGATGTTAATAAAAAGTAATATTTCAGCAATTGTGTAACTGTTTACTTTATTAAAGAATTGGAGGATCGTATCCTACTTTCAAATGAAATAAGTTTAAACGAAGCGCAGCAAAAAATGTGTATATGTAATTTAATAGGCGTATAAGGAAGTCATGTGGAGTCCACATCAAATTTTTTTTTCTGTGAGAAAGTGTACACACATAGTATTTGTGCCTGTTCGTCGTTTTTTTGGCCGTTATTAAATATTTACTGAAAGGGTAAGGGTCATCCGATCGCTATGAAAACTTCTAGACATCATTATATAATTAATTAATACCTACGGTGAATTTGATTCGAACTAAATAACTGATTTCCTCACTTATAGCTGTTATTTCTTTATTTTACTTAGAAAGTTAACCAGGGATTAAGTGAAGGAGGCGGTGAATTAAACTTCAAAAATGTCTATATTTTGTTTTGAAAGAAATTTTCTACTTTAACCCTTTCGGGGTTTGAATACTGGTTAAACTTGGCATTTTTTCACACATTACAAAATTAATTTCTTACGGACAGAAAGGAGCGTAGTAACTGTAAATGAACTTAGATATTATGACGAAGAGAATAAAATTACAATAAGTAATTCATGTTTCTTTTTCAAATTTTGTGTATGTGAACCCTTAGTTGAGTGGGGGAGAGAAGTAGTCGGATTTAGTACCCATCTGTGTCTAAGAATATTTGTAAAAAATTTTTTTAGGCCGATTTCGATGTTTTATTAGCGGTTTGTTTGTGTCGGTAACCGATAACAAACGAATCTTAACCAGAAAAAAACATTCATAAATACAATTTTTTTAAAAGCTACAAATATAATTGTGTACAAATATAATTATGTTTTTTACATAAAACTGAACATAGAGGGTGCCCCACAAGTCTCCATACATACAAAAAAAAAAACATTTTTTATGAAAAACATTTTTATTTATTTTTATGTATTTATTATTATTCTTACTATTATTAATTTTATGTACGGAAACTAATGGAACACTCTGTATTATATTTTATAAGGATATTGAGGGGCCTTTTTTAATTTTCTTTATGAAGAAATTCATCATTTAGAACATTTTCAAAGTGGTCGAAACTAATATACTTTTTTTCTTTGATTTATTCAAGATACGTTTAATCGTAGAATATGACGAAGTAGGTATAAAAATTTATTAATAACTTGCAAATAGCAATGCTAACTAGTTGTCTATTCTAGTAAATTCAAAAATGTAATTTTAATAGAAAGTAAGGTTAATTTCTTAAATTAGAAAACTTTATTCATTTATGTTATTGTTCTCTTTAATATTTTTTAAACTAAACTTCAAGTTTTCAATTAAAAGAAGTTATATATTTTTTATGACGCTTTACGTATCTCTAAAATATTAGTAATACGAATAAAATTTATTTGTATTATTTGTTAATAGTGTATTTAATTTAAATATTCATTGAAGAAAAGTTCAGTAATAGACTGCTCGGTAATTGAATAGTATTTTGCTTATTTTGGCTATACATATACATTTATGTATTAAATATTAAAAAAAAATGTGCGCGACATGATATTCGAGTACACTGCGATGCAATTAAACCACGCAGGTATAATAGAGTACATTCGAGCGATGTATCATGTGAGGTTTGCGGCTAAGTTAACGGGGGGAAAGGTATCTGGCCGGCATCAAACATCAGGAGGGTTGTTGCATCGTTGTTTTGTCAGTACCGTTGGAGGGGGTAGAAATTGTGTGAGCGGGTAGCGGTTGAAGTGCATTATGGATTATTTTTACATTAGCGGATCGGTGTGGTCGTCGGTTTTTGAAGAGAGGGATGCGGACGGTGGTGGAACGGGAGAACGGTACCGGGCCTCTGAGCGTCGGCGGTGGTGGCGGCGAAGCACGACTTCACTGACGGAATTATTTAAGCCCGGCATACATTTTTCATGGCCTCTGAGGGATTTTAATCCGGCGTGGCCTTTTCACACCTCGCTCATCCACAAAAGTCCCCGTTTTCTTTGAACGGTTTAGTACTGCTACTACAGGTTTGTTCGTTGCCGTTTTCTCCTTTCCCCCGCAACTATTTTTAACTCTTTCTCTTCGTACACCTCTATCTTTTTCTCTCTGTCACTCTCTTGCCGGTCTCGTTATCCGTTAACATACCGCTTTTGACCTCTAGTATTCGCCTTATCAAACAATAATTTAATAACAGACCGAATATTTCATTCTTACAGCTGTTAGTGTTGCAATTATAACGTCTTAAATAATAAATTATCGTCTAACCGATAGAATTCTTTTTTAATTCTGTGTTTCTAAGAAACTATTTTTATATATTTCTGTTAATAGGTTTTTTGTAATAAAAAGAATTGATTAGATTTTATTTGTTTATTTAAATTTAAATAATTCCAAGAAAACGTAGTTATTTTGCTCAAAATGGATTTTTCGAGTAATTCTAGGGAATGTACTATCAAAAAACGTATTTTATAAATTTTTTTATACAAGAATGGGTGGTACTAAATATACACCAATAATTAATTAGAAGAGTCTGGATGTACCGGTAATTATTATATAAAAATTACAAAAATATATTTTTTTTTAAATCGAAGGTAAAAAAAATTTTTTTTGTAAATTAATTTTTCAGTAATTGCTATCTGATTAAGGGTTGTAGATGGTTGTTTTAATTCATCGGCGACTTCTAAGAAGACGAAATTTGAGAAAAATTGAAAAAAATTTAGTTTTTAGTGCAATATTTAAAAAAAGATGGTTGTTTTGTTAAATATACATTTTATTTTTGTGACTAATTTTAAGTCGCGGTCAATAATATGTCGTAAGAAGTATGTTTTTTAAGAACTAAGTTGAAAACATGAATCGGGAATTTTCTCTAGGAGGTTTTGATGATCTTGTACAACTTTACAGTAAATTCGGGTAGATGTATTTATGATATTATTCCTGAACTGGTTTCTTTTAAATGAAAATTATTTATTTAATATTACAGTCGACAGATAAATTAAGTTTCATTTATGAACACATTAATTCATTATTAATTTTAATTTTTAGCGGATAAATATACTATTGTAAAGTAAGATCTGAATGAATGTTGCTTAAAGGGGCTGATAATACGAAATGATTATCGAATCGTTTGCAATGCTAATTCGCTTCAAAATGTTATCGTTGTTAAAAGGATAGTATAATACGCTGTTTAATATGAAGACATCGACTATATGGTAGGAAGTTTAACCGTACGAGACGACAATTTCATCTGATGACTTGTAACTAAAGAAGGGTTATATAGGCAGAGAGGTGGTATAAGCCTCGTCTAAAACTACTACAGTACGGTGCTCGTAAAGGGTGTAAGGAGTTAGGGGATGGAACCGATGAAAAACGGGATTACAGGGCTGTAGGATTTTGAGTTTAAGAGGAAGGTTTTGCCTTTCTAAGCCGGCATAGGTAGGTATGCCGCCAGGATTATCTGGTAGAACTCCAATCAACTGAAGATTATGCCTTAGACTGCTTCCTTCCATTCTGAACGCCCTCATTTTCTCTTACTTGATATTACAAACTCGGTTGCCCTTCTCTCAACCCCCTTCTCTTATCTTATATACCTCTTAAATTCATTCCTCTCATTTCTTCTTGTAACAGACATCTTAACTGTAATTAAATATCACCGCGGACTTCCCTCGTCTTTTTTTTAATCTGAAAAACCCACTCCCTAACTGAACTTTCTTTAAGCGAGTTTTTATTTTCCTTAGCCAACCAATTATTCTTTCATTTTATTTTATTATTTCGGAGAGTAAATTATTTGAAATGAGAATTAAAATCTAATTTGTTTTTCTTAGTATTCACTTTTTTTTTTAATTTGCACTAAAAATGGATTAATAAAAAAAAATTACTTCATTTCGGCGAGTCTAATCAAAATTCTCAAAAAATAAATAGGCAATCTGTCTTTTTTTTTTTTAATTCTCTAATTATACAAGTTTCTATTTTTCAAATCTTGTTGATTTTAATTAAATAAATGTTAATAAATTACAATATGTTATTTATTTACAAAAAAAAAAAAAATTGCAGAATATAATAAATATTTTTGATAAAAATAAAACTGCAATCACGTACGTGATTTTTTAGTGATACTATGCGTGTAAAAATTGTTTATACTTGTTTACTTTTAACATTTTATATATCTATTTTTAATCTCAGTTTTTAGGATAATCGTTAAAAATATTTTTTTATGCAAATCGGTTAATCCGTTTTCAATTAAGCAGGGTACAACCATTACTCAATTTATATAATTAAATATGTTATTTCCTAACGCATAATGATGATTTTCCGTTGTTCATCCAATTAATACTGAAAATAAGTAAGTAAAACATGTTAAATTAAAAATATTATGAACGGTTTATTTTACCCTGATGAATAATAGAAGAAACTGTAGATATATTTAGTGAATCGTTCAGTTCTCATTTCCGATCGCTTGGGGTTATACAATTTAATACTTCGTTATTGCGTTCAATGTGTTATGAAGTTGCAAAATTTTTAATAGATCTTTGATATATATTACATTTTTATTAATAGACTGAAGTTTTGTATCGTTAATATGAGATCGTGATATCTGAGTCTAGCCTTTTACCCTCGATTGTCGATGTAATGTAAATAAAGTTCATATATTTTCTAAAAATTTCACAGATAGTCCACATTTTGTAATCATTTTATTATATTTGTTAGATTTTTAGCATTATGTTTTGGTATAAATTCCAGCTAAGTGAATCGCAGATTTGTATATAGTGGATTCATTAGTATCAGATTGTAGTTAAATAATCTTGAAATAAAAAATTTAAGAATATTGTTACTTTTTTAATTTTATCAGTTTCCATATAAAAATTTGATTCCTTTAATGTGTTAGCATGCTTCATTTGCAAAGAATGAAGAATCAATGTGTTATTTTTTAAAATGTGTTTGACTTTAATATGTTCCCAATTTAAAATCAACACTAGCAATAATTTTTCATTTAAAATCTATTAATTACGTTGCAACATTTTAATGTTTCTCTCATTATTTACAGAATGTTGTTTTTTCATAAATTGTACAATTTTACAAATAAATTGTGGTAAATTGTTTTGCTGAGGTTAGTTAGTCATGCTTTTTCATAATATCGAAGACTAATTTCAAATTGAATTTAAATGATAGGAAACTTTAAAACGTGTTATTAGAAATGTTGATATGTTACACACACAAATACATAATACATACACACACACACACACACACACACACACACACACACACACACACACACACACACACACACACACACACACACACACACACACACACACACACACATACATACATACATACATACACACACACACGGCGATTCGGTGCAAAATATAAATTGCGGCTAAACAACGACGTGAATTATTTAGCTATTAACCTTCTAGACAGTGTTGGGCCACCGGAGAGTAATTCTATTTATGTTTATTCTATATATGTTTTGAGTAATTCTATTTAAATACCTTCCTAATCCAATTATTATGTGCAGATTTGTTTATTACTGTTTTTTTTTGTCAATTGTATTTTTTACCACTTTTTGAAGAAAAGTAGGGTATTATTTTCGGCTGCATGGTGTGAGTGGGGAGTGAAATGGATTTTCTTTTCGTTTTGAGATATGAGGAGTACGAAAATACAATTTTCCTTAAAATCGGGTTTCCTATATTCATATATAGAAACTTCTTTGGCTAGGAAATCTTCAAAGCTATTTTGATTAATTTTTTTGAAATTTTGATATACTATAGTCGGGTATTTGA
Organism: Lycorma delicatula; assembly: GCF_047948215.1. Taxonomy (NCBI): domain Eukaryota; kingdom Metazoa; phylum Arthropoda; class Insecta; order Hemiptera; family Fulgoridae; genus Lycorma; species Lycorma delicatula. The sequence goes on from NC_134462.1 coordinate 62,734,665, forward strand.
GGTTTCGCATGTGAAAATTTGATGAAGATTGTTTGAAACATTCTTGAGATACGCTCAATTTAAGATAGAAAAGAATTTGAGGTTATGTTGACTGTGTAGGGTGTATTATTTCTTCTACGCTATTATACAGTTTAAAAAAAAAAATTAATTTTTATTCTAATGCTTCTTTTACGTGTAACTATATTTTTATTAAGCGTTTGGAAGCTTTAAAAATGGACTTTTTCTATAGAGTGGGCAGATTTTCAAAACTGGACCGAATAAGGAATGAGGTAATTTAAGATAGGGTAAAAAGGAGAAATTCCATAATTAAAAGAATCGTAGAAAAATAATTAGCTTGATATGGACATGTTGAACCGATGAGTGGGGAGAAGTGGCAAAAAGGGCGGTAATTATAATCCTGGAGGAAGAAGAAAGAAGAGATAGACCCATAAAAATGCGGTGAGAAGAGGTGTAGAGGATGACTGGATGTACAGGAAAGAATGGAGATCGAGACGCGAAATGAGGAGCAGTCTGTAGGAACTCCGATTAAAGTAAAATAGTAACTATTTTGTATGAATTAAAGGGCTTTTTTGTAAAATTTTAGATAGAATGAGTTGATACTTTTTCAAAAGGAAATAAAATAAAATAAATGAAAAGCTGGTCTTCTTGCGCAAGGTTTTTTTTTTAAAAGTGTGTGGGAAATTTTAATTTATCACAAATGATTTCTAAAATTTACATACTTAGTAAATTTGGAAATATGAATTTGTTTCTCTTCATATCATCATCATTCACTAAAGGTCTTGTCGATTTAGTCACGTCAGTCTCATCTCCGCTTCTCTCTCCAAGTATATGAACCAAGGCCCATCTCATCTTTAACATTATTGATGATGGTTGTTCTCGGTCTATCTCTAGGTTTTTTACCCAAAACCTTGCCCTCAATTATATTTGTTAAGAACTCTTCATATGATCATCGAAATTAGATTTTTGCTTATTTTTTCACTACGAATAGTTTCAACAAAGATTATAGCAAAACGAAAACTGCAGAAAATGGAAAATGTTTTTAAAAATTAATTTTAACAAAATTAATTCATTTATTTATAAATTTTGATCATAAGATAAAATGACAGATCGAATAGAATATTTAATTGATGAGATTAACCGTACTGAATTCTGTAGAATTGAAAAGTTTCCTCTACTTTGCTCAGAGAAGGGAACTGGCAATACAATAAATTATAACCATTATCAAGACAACATTACGTATGCAAAGACTGAAATATTGGTTTACTTGGATCAATTAATACGATTTTGTTTGATTATGTCAATTATCACGTTTTATAAAAAGTTTTTTTATTTATATTTTCAATCTTAACTACCTAAAAAATATAAGTTTATGGAAATAAAATTTTATTAAAATGATTTCATTTACAATAATCAATTTTAGTATGAGTATTAGTTTACCTCAAACGTAGAATAGAATTAGATCGTCCTTATTAACACCAAATACTCTTAGATATAATTGTCGGTTGCATTCCAGAATAAAAAAATATCTTTAAAGTTGCGTGTAGTCGGGTAATTTAATTTTCTGCGTCTGTTTCTCGCCAATACGAACTCTGTTTTTCCTTGTCATATAATTAAAAAGGAATTATTGGCAAAGATTATCATGGTAATAGAACTAATTTTAAGTCCAGTTTATACGATATCTCTAATCTAAATCAATAATAAAGTAAAAGAAAAGCCCAATAATCGATAATTTCTCCTTCCACTTTTGCTGGTAATGCAGAATGATTATTCTATTTTGTGAAAGGTGAAGTACAGAAAAATTTAAACCTATTTATAATTTAATGGATAAATTATGAAGTTACATTCTACTTTTATTTTTAATACGGAATAGGTTAATTGTTTGATTTAACTATCACTAATTCTGATATTAGAGTTTATTTAAATCTTTTTTTCGATAAACTTGTATTTTAATTTTTGATCTTACAACTATTTTTAAATACGTTCTATTTTGAGAAAAATGAATTGTTTTTATAAAATTATAATTTTTATAATTTCGACGTATATATACTACATACATAAGAAAATATACAACCTACAAACACAAGAAATATTTATTTAAAAGGTGTCTAAAAATAAATTGTATAATACGAGGGGAAGTCAAAAAATAAGGTGAAATTAAAAAAAAATATATTTGCAATTTCATGAGTAAAGTATACGTGTTTTTCAAAATAAATGTTAGAATTAATAAAAACGATTGCCAAAAAACACTGCTGTTTAATGTAGAATAATTTTAATATAGGATAATTAAACAGCGTGCGGGTGATAATTTTGTATATAGTAGAATTCTTTTTCAAATTATGTAGTCTATGATACTCCCGGTATCCAACACGGAGTCATTCATCTAAGTAGATTCAACGTTGAATCTATTTAGTATGTTGGCCTGTATTTGGTCCTATAACTCTGGACTCAGTTGACTAATTTTCTTCAGTCTCAAGATCCAATACATGCAACCTTTCCAGTCGTCTAATCACTGTTATCCAATAGGTTAACAGCCCCAGACAATTTTCATGCTTAAGTATATACTTTGAAATTAACCGGCGAATTTCTACACGGATAGACGGCATCCCTAAGTAATCGTGGACCTTGTTCTTCGCAAACCATGACGCCTCCGATATGTTCCTCAGCGCTTTGTTCTAAAATCTTTTGATGATGCCGATATTGGTATTGCTTGCCGTACCCCAAAAGTTGTATCTCATAGGCCGATATTGGCTTTAAAAACGCCTTATACAACAACAGTTTGTTACTTAACGACAACACTGACTTCCTTCCTAGTAACCAGTTTAACCGCCTAAGCTTAATATTTAATCGATTTATCTTCTCTCTCACGTGATTTTTTTTACGTTAGGCGGCGGTCCAAATGAATTCCTAGGGATCGTACGTTATCCGAATGAAGGAAAGGCGATAGTAGGATGCGTAATATGTGTCATACACTGATGGAAATTTCTGCCAAAATATTTGGCAGTGGCATACTGACAGAGGTTAAACTGATAACTGTGTTGTATTATCAAATGTAAAGTCTAAAAGACCACTTCCGGTAAAGCACATCAGGATTTTGAACAGAGGGGAGTGTGGCCACCGGATCGTCACAAGGCGGGTGTCTTTCCCCACGGGGGTCAGGATGTCCGAATGAGGGATGTGAACTCCAACTAGGCAGACTCGTAGGGAGATTCCCCCTTCTCATCCCAAACGTCACGTGACTCGACTTTGCAGTATGATATATTAAGTATATATAGTCATTTTTCGGAGGGGGAGAATATTAAATAATTTTTTTTTGTAATTTGTGATCTTGGTAAAAAAAACTTCAACTTTTATAAGAAAGGCTTTTTCTTAAATGTCCCGGTAATGATTTGTTTTTATTTCGTCTTTTTCCAATTTAAAAAAAAATAATTGTTTTCTCCCAATAGTTAGTACCTGTCTACCAACTTTGAAGAAAATCAGTCAACAACGTCCGTCTGACAAAAATTAATTTTTTGGATTTAAGAGCAGTGAAATAATTTTTTTTTCGCAGATTATTTACAATATATTTAAAATTTCTTTTTAAAATTTTATTTAATGTCTCCTTTCTATTTTTCTAATATGTATTTTTGAGTTTCAGCTAGTGATAATAAGCAACCCTCCACGATCTAATGAGATGAAGATGGTATGAATGACATATAATCGAGGGGTAGTCTTGTACAGACTCAGACCGACTGTACGTGAGACATGCGGTTAATTGAACTCCAACCATCGAAGTACATTGATATTCACTGTTTATTATTCAAATTCAAATAAAAGCAATTAACGTTTACTAGGATTTAAACTCCAGAACTTTCAACTTTGAAAATCAACTTTTTAACAAAAATAAAAATCAAAATCTAAAAAATTTTGGTTTTATTAATATTTTTTTATTCTTGTTGCGTATGTAATACCGATTTCTGAAATAAGAATTAAAATTTACTTTTATGCTTTAAATTATTTAGTCGATAGTTTTAAATTATATTTAGTAATAAATTATTTAACGTAAAATTTATTGTATATATGAAAAATTATTTTGCTCAAATTTATATGAGAATATATTTTGCGCGAATTCGGTAATAAATCACGGTTTTCAATTTTTCCCTTCAATTACTGTATTCTAATTTTATTTCTAAAAATAAATTCGTTATTGATTTATTAAAACTTAATTAAACGCAATAGTAATAAAGAAAATTTGATTTTGTGGATTTTAAACGTTTTATATATTAGTTGACCTCATAATGCAATTATTTACTTATGCATTTGAAACGGAATAAGTGAATATTCATTCACTTTATTGTAGTATTTTACGTCGGATTAAATTTTGTCGATTACAACCTATTAAATGAAGCATTTTATACTCCTTGATAATTGTTATATTTGTGAATTACTATTTTTTTAATATTACTTTTATTATCATAAATATTATGTGAATTTTTGATGTTCTTACGTTCAAGTCATTCCTTGTTTTATGAAATTGGAACTTTCCCTCTCGTTTAATTTTTTTATTACGTAGACATGTTTTTATCGTATATTGCAATTATTTCTAAAAATTCAGTAACTACTAATCTCTGTGAATATTTTCGTGAAGGTATTTCCATGACGTATTGACCTTAAATTCTCATACCGCGTTTTGTCAGTAGAATTGTAGATCTTAGTTGTATTGTAAAGATTAGTTATCATTATTTGTATTACACCGTAATTATTCACATTTATAAAAACTAAAAATAGAAAAATTAATCAAATTAGTTAATTTGATTCAGAAATTATCTCTGCTCCCGTTTTAAATGTCTAAAATTCATAATTTGTAACGGTTGGTAAAATTTTTGTATTTCTGAAATGTGAAACATACTTATTTATTTCGCGTAATTATTTATAAATGTTTGGTAATCCATTTCTAAAATAACACTTATTTTTTCCCCTAGACATTACAAAAAAAATGTTTAACAAAATAATAGAGTTAAATAAATTGCAAATAATCTATCAATTTTAATTTATTCTAATTTTAAAATGATTTCAAGTCCAAAAAATGTATTTTTGTCAAACAGAATGTAAGTACTCGTATATACGTACGCACAATTATGTTGGCCTGTATTTGTTCATGTAACTCTGGACCCAGTCGACTGATTTTCTTCAAACTTGGTAGAAGGGTACCACCTGTTGTGGAGAAAAACGTGCCCTTTTGTATTGATGTGATTTTATTAAAATCTTCGACTTTTGCCTTACGCGGTTTAGTGTTATTAGGAGACCACATTCATTGCTTTAAATCCGGGGAATTCATTATTCATTGATCGATCAATAATTCCCCATTAGAAAAACAATTTTTCTAACCTTGTCGGATATTAATATCGTTGTATTTCATTGTATTGTGCTTTTGTGCACATTTAAAATCGTGTAGTTTTCTTAGCCATTTAATCCTTTTTTTCGTGGTTTTTTTTTAAAGAAATTCTTTGGTTTAAAAAGTTTTTCTCTGAAGAATTAGTAGAAAATATAGCAAAGGAAATGCACATCACACAGAACACATATAGTCCAGGCGGTATCTGTTTTAAAATGGGCCTATTTGGAATTTTTCTTCATGATAGCTAACTTCTGCTTCAGTGCCTCCGAAATATCATCAAAATTGATTATTTAGGTTATGCGGCTCTTGAAAAAGGCGTGCTTAAATTTTTATTAAACAAAATGTAAAAAAATCGCAAAAATATCAATTTTTTTCTCCTATTTCCCAATGTAACTCAATAACTGTTCATTTTAGAGAAACAATTAAGAGACAAAAAAGTTTTTTTATTAAATTTTACACAAAATATCATCGGTTGAAAATTGAAACGTTATTATTAATGCAAAAATAGCAACAACTGTAAAAAAAAAAATGGAAAAAAAACAAGATTTTTTGGGAATTTTTTTCGAGTATTTATACATAGGACCTTCAGATTTTGCCTCAAAACACCCCAAATATAAAAAAATCGGTCTGACAAATTTTGTACAATAATTTTGCTATCCAGATATGAAAAAAAATAATGCGATTTTTCCAAATTGTGTAGAGCCTGAAATAAAGTCCCTAGATACTTGAAAATTAAATCACATTTAAAAGAGCATTCAAAATTTCAAATGAACTTTGAAAAATTTAAATCGGTTAATTAAAGGAGCCTAGGGAAGTTTTCAGACATACTTAAAATTTTAACAAAATTTTTTTTTTTTAAGTCGATATCTTGTAAGCTAAAAAGTTTAAATATCATATTGTTAAATGCGAATTATTGGTAAATATAGGTCTATTAATTTACCGATAATAACTTATTTCAAAAAAGTTGTACAATGGCAATCAAATTTAATCGGTTATATCTCCGGAGATAATTAAAAAATCGAAACTATTTTTTTAAAAGAGTCTCTTTCCGGGAATTTTTAGACTGTCTTTTTAAAATTAATTTAGATTAAAATTCGTAAAGATTTAAAAATTTTTAAAAGAAAAAAAATAGCAAGTATGTTTGAAAGATTCGTAAATATCAGGAAACAGTAACTGAAAACGAGGCTTGATATGGAAATGAATGTGAGTAGAGAATTATGTGAGAAAAATGATCAGGCCCGTCAGAAAAGATTATTTTATAGTGTGGTCACTGAAATAACAATCATAACAAAATATGGCCACTAAAACATTGGATTTTTGCATATCTTTATTTACTTTATTGTTTGGTTTCGATGAATTTATTATAATCAATAGAAGAAGTTAATTTATGAATTTTATGACTTTCCTGGTTTCGTCATCGAAATAAACATTATTTAATATTAATGAGTATTACAATAGTACGTATACTTTAATCGATTGAAATCACTACCTGATTTTTGTAGTTATTAAACAACAGCGATCTTTTAGGTTGTAATTTTAAACGTAATTTTGCTCTTAAAACTGTTGTTTTAGGGATTCTCCTCTTTCAGGAAAAATAGCGGTCAATTTTTATTATTAATAACTGCGATTATTGCTATTAAATGACGATCAAAATGCAAATTATCTTTTTCATATTTTTTTCTGAAGCGTTTTGTACTCGCATTTATTCAGCACACAAGTATTAGGAAACATATATAGAAATAAATATTTCGTCTGCATATAAGAATTTAATTTCCGGTTAATTTTCTAAAATAGAATGTTGAGACTAGAGAAAACCCATTTGCATTTTTACATAACAAAATGATAAAAAAAACCTGACTGTTTAATTAAAGGGATTCAAACCACGTTAAGAAAAAAATTCAGTGTAATTAACTGCCTAACAATAATTTCCTAGTTATACCTGTTGCGAACATTTTAAAATTTTGATTTATGTTACTTGGAATACCAAAGCAGAGAAAATAGTTTGCTTAGGACAAAAAATTGAACCCCAGATATATTATATATATATAATATAAATTTTGAGATAATTAAGTATAAAATAGTAATTAATACCTTCATTACAAAATTCTTTCCGTAAGGAAATGTGTCGACATCTATTTTGTTTAATATCTCTAGTCATGAAATTTTGCGTTTATACTAAATAGAATAAAAAAAAAATACAAAAAAATATATAGAAACCATTAAGATACTGATGAAGTGCTCTGTGTAGATGAGGGGGTGTGAAATTTATGAAAATTTTGTCCGAGTTTTGTTTTACTCCTAACGGCCGACCACCGATGCGGATGTATGTTTTTCGACCAGAAACTGCGTTCGTGGTTCTTTTATAACTCTTGAGATTTTATTGTGGTTTTCTCAAAACGATTTATTATTCCATAAGAAAGGTTTTTATAGCTATCTAAATATCTAAGATTGTACACTGCGTAGTTTTTCGCGTGATTTAATTTTGATGAGAACTACCTGTAAGTACATGGCAATTAACAATGTCGCACTCACTGGTATTTATTAGCAAATACTTTTTCACACAGACTTTTACATTTTTAAATATTTTTACTGTCGGAGGTCTTTAGAATTTTTATTTTCAAGTATATTTTTTAAAATGACATTGAAAAAAGTTTGAAAAATAAATTGTTTTCGATCTTTAAAAGATTTCACTTAATTTTTTTTTTAAACTTATTTTCACTTTCAGTTGAAAAACTTTAATTTTTCTTTTAATTTAATCGACTTCAATTGAAAAACAAAATATTTTTCTCTAAATAATGCATTACATGGTGGCCACATATTTCTCCTTTAAGAAAGGATTGTAAGGTAATCACCCTCGTTTCTAAAAATATTAGTTTTAATACTTTAACAATTCAAATATTAAGTGTGGTGTGTATTTTACATAAAAAAGCCAAAAAGCTTTTTCCTTGACTTTTGTTATTTAGCATATAGTTATAAAGATATTGAAGAAAGTTTCATAAGGTTTAGTAAAAGACACTATTTAAAGATATTTTACTTTTTCTTTTAAAACATCAAATCTCAGAGAAAAGTTTCTCTCTTTATTCTTTACGCATATATTTAATAAAATACAGTTTTTCTTAAAATCTAATATATATTCATTAAATCTGTGTATTTGATTTATTTTCGTCTTTTATTTAAAAAAAAAAACAAACAAGAAACACGAATAATTAAAACAAAAAAAAAATATTTACTTTATTTCTTCTACTTTTTTTTGATCCTATAATTAAAAACAAAATTATTTCTAATGACCTGCAGTTAATAAAATAATTTTTTATTTTTGTTTTTAGATGATGGATGGGACATTTAAATTTATGTAATCCTAAAAAATTATTATTAGACCTCAGTAAATTTTTACTTGTACATTCATCTGTTGTATTACAAGCGTTTTCAGTCTACAACCACCATCAGGTAATTTTTATGAATCTAAATTTCATAATTTATTTAAATTAAATCATTTATTATAAAAAATAAAATTAATAACTGATTTATTATCGATATGTTAACATTAAATCGTTCTAATGCCTTCTTCGTTGCCATTCTTTAAAAGTAGATGAATAAAAATGATTACTAATTTAAAAATTACATTATTCATCGATTGGCTTTATGGTTACTTTATTTTATCAATTTATTATTAATATTATTTTTATAAATATGTAAAATCTCATATAAATCTTTTGCTTTCCTTTTAATATTATTTAATAATTCTTTTCGGAAATGGTTTATTTATTATTTTTTTAACAGTGAATAAATATTTTTAATTTTTATATGTTTGGTTTTAGGTAAGTGTCCCACGAAAAGATATACGCTTTTGATTTAATATCACTCGACCATCCCTCCTCCAATCCTATTGAAACTTTACAAACTTTTTAACGAATGTTGTAAAAATGTTCTATGAAAATTTCAACCTTCTAGAATATATAGAAACAAAATGGCGGCTTTCAAATAAAAACATCAGTTTCAGATAAACCACACTTTTTATTCTTTAAAAAATAGCTGATAAAAATTATTATAAACAGATTATCATTAGAACTAGAATAGTTAAAAACAGTTAGATAATAATACTCATGGTTATGACTAACTTATATTCAATTTGAACATCATCCGTTTTTAATTTGAAAGCTGCCATTTTGTTTCTATAAATTGTAGAAGATTTAAAACTTTCACAGAACATTTTTAAAAACTTCGTTAAAAGGACTGTAAAGTTTCAATAAAATTGGTGGGGGAATGAGCGAGTAATATTAAATCAAAATTGTCTCTTTTCGTAGGACGCAGTATATTTGGAAAATCTATTTCTTTGTGTTTTAATACTCTATTTAAATGTAAAACCGTATTTTACTTTTCTTAATTATTTTAGGAAAAATACATTATATTATAAAAAATATATATAGTGTTAAAGTATGTCAACCCTTAAATACCTTTTAACCGTCACAGGAAGAAAAATTTGCATAACAAAGAAATTTAGCAAATGCTCCTATTTCAGAAGTTCTATTTTTTGATATGAGATCATCATACCCTCACAGCTTCCACGGTTACCGAGTTAAACATTTTAAATGAACAAGGTAGGATTGTGACACATCATTTTAAACGGCAGTAAATAATAAATTTTGTCATAAAAAGCTTGGAGGTATGACAACCCTAACGAAAATGGCGGCCATTTAATATTTTTTCTCATAGCTAGTTTCGAAAATGGTCTATAACACACCCCAAGTGATGAAAAGAAATAGATCGATTTCAGATAGGATCATTTGCTAAATTTCATTTATCTATGTTCAAGATTGAAAAATTATTTAAGTGTAGTCATATTTTGGTATGCACGTATACTCTACATGCATTAATAAAATTATTAATATTTAGCTATTTTTCCCTATGTAATGTTATTTTTTTTGTGTAAAACTTCCGTTATTAGCATTAAAAATATAGTTTAAATAAAAAAATTACCGCTGAAATTGAGATATTCTTTTTACGCAACACGTAAAAGTGAAGCAGGCAACAAAAATAAGGTATAGGAAAGTAGAAGAAAATGACCTTGAAAGAACCTGAAAACATTTTCCGATTAGAAATTATCTGAAAAATAAGCTAATAAACCTTCATTAAAAATATTTATCTTAAAATTATTATTTTTCTTAATTTAAAGTGAAAAATTAAAAGAAAAAACCATTTAAGATTTATTTTACTGATCTAATACATTTAAAACTACTGAATGCGTACGGTTATTATTTTATTATGATAATCATGACTGATGTGCTATCGTAATAATAGCCCTTATGATGAGGGTAATGTTGTAAACAAGAATTACGTAATTATCAGAATTAGGCATAGAGAGAGGCCACGGTATTTATAGAATAGGGGCGATTTCGGTATGTCATTAATAGAAACTAGTACATGTAGCATCAGAGGCTGAGGCTAATAGTTTAGGGATGACCGTTTAGGGGTTTGTTTGGCTCACATTACAGGATTTGTTCTCCTGTCACAGAATAGCATACATATCCGAGAGGCGACCGCCCCCCCTACCGTACTGTTCGCGTCCCGGCCCAGATGCGCTCATCGAATTACATACGCCCGCCGATTCAAACCCGAACCGGAATCATCCCCTGCTCTTCTATCCGCGCGTACCGTACTGTGTTATGGGGCAGGTCTTCACAGAGCGGATTAAATAAACCCTCTTGCAGCCAGCCTTTCAGCTCCATTCACTGAAAATTGACTAGAAAATTGACAGTGTACTCCCTATTGTTTCTTCCACCCACTAGTCGGGCGTATTCACCTTTGTTCGTATATTATTCACGACCATAAATATTAAAAACTAATATTTACCGCCCGGTATTATCACTCTATATTCTATATGATGACACGCCTGTTAACTTGTTTGTATTAAGGAGGGAATCGTATACCATCTAATATGCTAACCGTAATTTGTAAATCTAGAGGCTCTACGCTAATTCATCAAGAAAAGACACTTAATTTAGCGACATATTATATCCTTTACTTTCAATTTTTAAAATCGTGATTAAATATTATTCTTTTTTTTTTGTACAATATAGCTGATTTATGTAAAAATATATCTTAATATCTTGTTGCTTAATTTAAGATTTACAGTAAATGCCGGCTAATTCTATTTACGAGTGGAATAACTACTACATAAAGTGTAGTTTGATTTCTTCTGGTAGAAATGTACAGATATATTAATTAATTTAAAAATATTCATTGCAAGTGCAATAACTATCTATTTCATTGATTTATTAATTAAAAAGTAAATATATCGGTAAAGAATTTATAAAAATATTTCATATCACAAAATAAAACATAGTCATGTAATGGCAAAGGGAGATGCATCATTTTCAACACATTGATATACATAAACGTAAAATTAGAACGAGGGAGAGATAATGAGGGAGAGAGAGAGTTAAAGGGTGAGAGAATAAGAGAATGAGTAGATTAACGTTTTTCAAATGAATTATAGCATACTAAATGTTTTTATTCTTTCAATTAACCGGTTTGATAACATTCATCACTCCTTTTTGTTAAGCGCTTATCATTTACCTCCACATATTTAAAGAACTCCACATCTCAATTTATTCCATGATTCTCTTTAATGGTTCAACCGTGTCCTCAAATTTTGCAACCATAATTAAACTCACATCCCGAATGTGCAATGGTGACAATTTACACAGCGACGTAAGTCGGGGAACAGTACAATATTCTATTGTTAATTTCATTTATGTATTTTTATATTTTACATATAGAACATTTATGTGTATATATATATATATATATATATATATATATATATATATATATACAAGGGGAACATCTTGAGGTTGGGAGCTGAATCGATAAGATGTAGCTAACGATCGAATTGATCTTGACTATCGGTTTAGTATGAGTAGATCAAAAGATGGCTGTTGAAGCGGATTTTAACATAACTAGTAAAAAGTTACTTAATAAAATTTGTATACGCCATTCATCAGATTTACTTATAAATAACTGGTATCATTTATAATAATTGAAACAATTAATTTAACTATATTCGTATATCGTTATATAAATAAAATATGTCGTCAAATAAACAAAGAAAAAGTTTAATTTCAAGTTTTATGGTTAATTTATCGATGGATATATTTTTTTATATTTAACAATTATTTTAATTATCCAGGTTATAATATAGAATAAAACTGCATATAAATTATTCTTTTGTTTGTTAAAAAATTAAAACAACTAAAAGTTACAAATTGTCACTTTACTTAATTAAAAATAAAACAAAAAACTGACAACACAGTTGTAGGACTTTCTCATCACGCGGCTTTTTTCTGATACGCAGCTTACATATATCACACACAACTTCATTTAAAATATTTATCATTTTATTTAAATACAATATTTTTTGTTTATTTAATTCAATGATTCTAAATAAAGCGCACGCGCATACCGAATTTTATTCGTGAGGGTGTGGCGGTACTAGCGACCACTTTAAATAAGTTTTTCCACTTTAAATATTTATAATTTATTTAATTCTACCGCTCACCTGTGAAGTCACAACAGAACAGACGACTACAACAGTAGTCCGATTGCTAAGTGGAATGCAGGGTGTTTAAGGGAGGTGATTGGCTGGGTTAAAACCCAACTTTGATGGGGAACAAATCTATGGATTCAATGAGATGCTAACAGAAAAAACTGCAACGAAAAAGACCCGTTGTACTGCCTTCAAAATTAAAACAATTTTTAGGAGTCGGGGTGAAATTTAGCGAACATTCTTTTTTTACAAAAATTATTTATTAATAATCGCAAATTATCAAAAAAAAATGTAACTTTAATTATGCAATATCTGGAGACGATTTCGTTTTTCTCCCTTTGTCCCCCACCACCTCACCTTTTCAATTGAAAATTTAATAGCATCAATGCCCCTGTTATAGAAATATTATAATCAGATTTGGTGAAAATCAGTCAAGAAGTTTTGGAAGTAAAAGGCGATTTACACTCCAATATACATAATACATACATACTACGTACGCACATTTTGTAGCGGAAATTTCGATGCCATTTTTCGGTTTTGTGAGGTCCTTAGGGGTCAATTCGTCAAAATTCGGTGAAAACCGGATATACCCAATTTTGACCGATCACCATACTTTCCCTACTGTATAGCTATAAGTGCTGTATAGACTGGAATGTAAAAAGAATACTGGCAAAATTAACACTTACGAAGAGATTTTATAACTTACGAGAAAATAGCGGTTAATAAAAAGTAAAAATCCACATTTTTTTTTGGATTTTGGGCTTTTTTGGACACGTTTGGTCCAGTCAATTGTAATCAAAAGTAGAGGTGCATAACTAGATGTTACAGATCTAAATCCAAAATTTCAACAACTACGGCTAATCGTTTTATAGTTATGCGAGATAAATACGCACGTTCGTACTTACGTACAGACGTCACGCCGAAACTAGTCAAATTGGATGTTTCCGTTGAAATTCGAAAACCGAAATTTTTCGTGATCATATTTTTTCTCGAAATTTTTCCTTTACTTCGTGCAAAGAAAGTAAAAAACATAGAAATAATTTTAAAATTAATTCTTTTCATAATTTACTTAATAAAACTGTTATGAAGTGAAGTAAATTTTAAAAATCGTTATTTTATAGTAAATGTATTTTTTAACCTTATCTATTCTTCAGTTTTTCTCGTTTTTCCATGCAACGAAATAATGATTTTATACCGTATATAACTTCATAAATTGATAACAGAGAGTTGTATGCGATCTATTCTTTCATAGTTATTATTTTTTTTTTTAATACATCTCCGTACAGTCTCAAGATCCGAGAAATGGGAAGATTGTTAGTTAATACAAATGTAGTCAGAAATAAAAATAAATAATTTTCTCCATCAAAATTTTAATTTGTATTGTGTTCGCATTAGAATTCGTTTCTATAAAATGAAAACCGTAAAATAAATTTACGTCCTATGCATCCCATCCGATAGAAAAAATTATTTTTTAAAAATTATTCTTCAATTGATTTTATTGTCGTTGTAGTTACGGCGTGATGTGATGTATATATCCAAGTGTTAAACAAGGATGGCAACCCGTAAATAATTTTCCTATTATTAAGGATAGAAAGATTACATTTAGAAAATCTCAAAACAATCTACTTTTCGGTATGAGATATCATCCAAAAAACCTGCGGGGGACTCAAAAGTTTGAAATGGAAACGATAGTGTTGAGACATCATTTTGAAGGGGATTGAGAATAAAATTAACGTAAAAAAAATCTGGCTATTAATTGGTGGTCGTTTTAATTTTTGCACAGATAGTTTCAAAAGTAGTCTACAGTACAGTACATCTCAAATAATCTCATAATGAAAAATAAAATGTTTTGAAGTAAGGAGCATTTGCTAAATTGGATTTTTTAAATGTTTCATTGTTGAGTGGTTATTTTATCAGTACTCTTTTGATGATTGTGATGATGATGAAGATATGTGTGTGTGTATATATATACATATATAAATAAAATCTCTTTTAGACTTTTAACATAAATTCTATATTCATTAGAAGAAATATACAGAGATCAAGTAATGATTATATTTCATTTTTTTAAATATTTAAAAAGCTGTGGGCTATCAATTCAAACCATTGTTTTCTTATTTGTTTAAGGCTTACTTACAGCCAAATAAATTTATTTCGATGATGCTTTTTCTGTTATACGTAGAACATTTCAATAGTAACCACTTACTAATTTTTTCTCGGATAACATCAGTGGAAGCTTTTTTAAATGAAATATTACATTGCCGTGTTGAACGTTTTTTTATTTATCTGTTGAAATTACTTAGTACTGGATTGTTGTAACAAAGTGATGAAAATTTCTGAAGTCATTCTGATATTTAAAATATTTTTTCCCAAAACCAAGAAAATTTGTTGGAAAGTTTAAAGCTAAATGTAAAAACTTTATTCGAGTGTTTTAGACAGCGTTAAATTGTGCTTAATGGTAGTTACTTAATATTGTTTCTTTACGTTATTGATATTTTATCAAGGATTAGTTTTTCGTTTATTTTTTGTTTTTTAGCGAATTGTTTTTTAGGCTCAAATTATATATAAATTCAACTTATTAAATGTATACTCAAATTACATATAAATAAAATACCTACTAAAAAATTAATATTATTTAATAAACGTTCTGTTGATTTCAAAATCCTGAAGTAAAAAAATAATGCTATTCAATGCTTCTTTAAATCTCACATTTTTGAAGTCGGCGCTAAATGAAAGTTTATGTAATTTTCCGGTGGTTATTTGTTTTTTATTTCGCTCTGAGTTTAGAAAGTCGATATTTAAACAAGAAATGAATAGTGTTTAACGATTTTTTTAAATAATTTATTTTACTTCAAATTACGAATCTATTTAAATAATGTTTAATGTTTAATTTTTCTTATGTTGTTGGTACAATATAATTTCTTGTGACTACACGTTCACGGTCGTGAAGTTAAAGTGTCGGTTGCGTTGTCCTTGGAATTTATAGAATGAAAAGTTTTTTTCTTTTCTTATAGCGTAAGCTGTTATTAAAGGAGTCTAATTGTAGAATATTATATTTTACTATTTTTAGATAGTTAATAAGAGATTATCAAGCGTTGCCTTGCCGCTTGTTAAATGTGGACTGTTGTATATGTAGTGAATGTCAGGCCATTTTAAATGTGGCCAGTTACGGAGCGGAAGAAGACTCGCAATTTTGCCAAGTACGTTTTGTACTTAATGAGGCGGATAGGCGAATCAAGGTACAGCGTTGCGGTGGCGTACGGTACAAGCAGAAGGGTTAGCGGTAGCGTGGGGTTTATAGAACGGAGGAGGGTAGACAGAAAGAGCGACGAAGAGAGAGGCGTAACGTCCGCCGTGTCCGTCAGGAAGGCGGGCATGAATTATTAAATTGTTCGTGGTCTAGAATTAAGGTAGAAGTAGCGTGCATATAATTGACCGAACGGAGTGAAGCCTAGGGACATCTTCAGGTATCAATTTAATACCACAATTGGCATAGAAATAACGTCTACTGTCGGTAAACAGCATCGGTAGATGTAAGTTTAAATGACAAAATACGCTTTTTTTTTCTTTCTTTTTTTACTTTTTTTGTTATAATGACCATCCTGAACTCGACATACGCCATGCCAACCCAAACTTAGCCCCAACATTATGTAAAAGAAACTGAATGCACGAAACAGAATCTTATAAATAATTCCAAAGCGATAGAAAAGAACGTGTGACAAAAAATGTAATTTCTATTTATATATTCTGAAAAACATTTTTTATTTATAAATTAATAACACGTTACAAATAACAAAAATATATAAAAAGGGATATCTGATTCCTTCTATTTTTTTATTTTATTTTTTATTTTTTACTGTTTTGAAATTTAAATATTTTTTGTTTGAATTAAATTTCATCTATAACTTTTTTTTTGAAGATTTTTGCTCAACTATAATTTTTATTAAAATTAAATGAGAAATAATTAAGAAAAATGAATTCTTAGAATAATAATATTTTTTTAAAATTTATTTATATATTTTCATAAAATTGTACAATATAAGGTCCCGCTAAGAAATAAGTCTTATCAGCAGGTTCCCGTATTAACACAATTTGAATACATATTATTCACATAGTACAACACAAAAAATATAATGAAAAATATACTTATATCTATAGATAATAGTTAAAATTTTATCAAATATTTAATTAAGGTATCAAAAGTAAAACTAATTTAATTAAAGTAAAACTAAAGTAAGTAAAAATTAATTTATGGAAATACAAAATTAATTTATAAAATTAAATTAATTTCAGTAAAAATTTAAAATAAGTTTAAGGAAAAGTTAATTTTTAATACATACATTTTTAAGTTAATTTTTTATACATAATGTTAATGTTTAATTTTTAATAGCATCAAAATTAGGCTGTTTTACATAAACAGCCTAATTTAGATTATACATTATAATATACAAAATGCAAAAAAATGATAATAAAGTACATAACTCATACATATAAAAAAAAAGAAAATAACGATTATAATATACAAAATACAAATAATAATTAGTACATATTACCAGAAACATTTAATAATAAAAGGAAAACTATTAAAAATTCGCGTTAACAAGTAATTAAAAACTTCTTTCTCAAATATTTTTCTTATCTGTTTATAAAAATGTGAACGCAATTTATAAGGAAGGCAATAACAATAATAAAATTTCATTTATATATTAACTATATACATATATTGTCGCATGGTGGTTCCGCGCGGTTCGATCAGAATATTGAGAGGTTATTGACAATTTATATTGTTTATATAATTATAGTTTATTGGTTTAAAATGTTCAAATTACAACCAGGCAAATTAATAACAATAACGGTGGTAATAAATACAATAATGATAATAATAAAACAGTTAACAAACACAAATATTAATATAGTAATTAGAACCATAATAATAGTCAGGATAATAGTAGTAAACGATAATTACATGACATAAGACATAACATAATCAAAACAGTAAGCATGACATAAAAACAGACAAAAATGCATAACTTAATCAACAAAGATAATCAAAATTATTACACATCAAATAGTGGTAGTAATGTCAATAGTAAATAAGTAAATACAGATTACACACGAGAGAGTTTAAAATAAATAATCGTTGCGAATTTATTCCAGGTAAATAAACAGAAAACTAGTATTCAGACCTATTAACAAAAGAAACTCTAGTTTTAACAGTTTTTAACCGCTAGTCTTACATTAACAAACAATCTTATAAAATTCATTTGCAAATTCCTTTTGTTGTCTATCTTAACAGTTTATGAATGAAGTCTATTGCATTATTTCTTTCACATATACACTTACGGTTTTACTGTAACTCAGGGATAGTTTTTCTTGGTTACTGAATTACTCGTGGCATCACCATAATCGTATCGAACTAGATACTCTCCTCGTTGGACTGACGTCTTGCACACTCGTCTTGCAGACTCACACCTGTAACTCTCCACGCTGGACCATCAACGTACGTCTCGCTCGACTGGTTTGTAGAACTCTCTGCCAAATTCAAACAACTTCACACAACTCACAGCCTCTCCTCGCTGAACTCCTCACAGAACTGCCCTTGTGGGACCAACGTCGTAACACCTCGCAGACTGGTTCGCGGAACTCCACCGAACTGATTTTTAGGTGGTCTTACTGGGCTATTTATACTGTTAGTATCTTTACCTGTAGGATCGGGCCCAAGTCGAAGCGTGAGAAGAGTCGACCGAGGCTTTGTTCTCATGAATTCCCAGTCTAGTCTCTTCTCACCGTGCAACAGGTGTTCACTGTGTGTTAAGAAGCAGTATAACAAAAGACAATTATAAAACAGACCTATTCTTTACAAAAAGGGTTCTCTTTTTTGTCCCTTCTGGATTCTTTCCAATCATTACATTTTCTATTACTTTTATAATAATTGGTAGGAATCCATTACTCAGGCCTACCATACCAGTCTTGTTACAATATGTATATATATATATTGCCTTATATACTCGTGTGTGTGTGTGTGTGTGTGTGTGTGTGTGTGTGTGTGTGTGTGTGTGTGTGTGTGTGTGTGTGTGTGTGTGTGTGCGTGTGCGTGTATATATATATATGATAAAAAGGTAAATGAAAATTCATCAGTAAAATAATTCCAAATCTTTTACTCAATTCATGCAAATAAAAAACCTGGCACGATGTTGCTGAACTTTTCTGGTGTTTACAAGTAGGTTAAGATGTAACTCATCTCCAGCAATAAAATTAAAAATAATTACTTTACCAAACCTATCTAAAATTATTGACTTAGTAATGCTAGCTTATCTATTGTCAGTAGAATTTTAACCTTATCATTACTCACGATACCATACAAAAGGACATTTATGTAATTTAGTTAAAAATATTAGCTGTTATAAAATATAAGAAGGTCAGTTCTCGACTAGGCAGTGTGAGGCGATGGCATCCCTGGAACTGTGTTTTAATGCTTGGGTTAGGCTCCACGGGGGGGGGGGGGGGGGAATAAAACTGAAGAACTCAAAAAAAAGAAACTACCACTGTTAATTTTAGAATTATAGTATTAAAATGAAAAACTATACGGTTCTATTTGTATTAGTTTGTTAAATTTAAAAATACTAGTAAGATTTAAAAAGTGCGTTATTTAACAAGAATTTGTTAGAAATCTAAATATAAATTCTACTTTGCTTAAAACTACCTACTTACATCTTACAAGTAAGAAGATCATACTGAAAGATGATAATAAAATATTAATTACTGTTACGGTGGAGGAAGAATATAAGCAGTACTTATTTTAGATAAGTGTAAATATACTCCAAGATCTTCTATCATTTTCATTATATTGTTTATTATTAATTAAAACTAAGTTAGAAAAAATAATTGTCAAAATACTTTTAAATAATAAATAGATAATAATTTATTTATTAATGAAATTTAATAATCAGAACTCTTACTATTTAAATTATTTTTAGTCCTCGAGTGTAAAAAATGTTTTTTTTTTTTTGATAAAATTGTATACCTGCTTCAGTCCAAGGTTCGCTTTAAATTTATTACCCGATAACAGTAGTACCCTTCTTTTGGTATTTGTTCCATTTAACGGGTTGTGGCCAAATATTTTTTGGTTTATGGAGAAGAGATCGAAAAGAAGCTTGGAAGAATAATTTCCAAGAATATTTTTTTCAGATCAACTCTATTAATTTTGATTATAATTTAAAAATAGTTAAAGAATTATCTTAAAATTTTTAATAGGTGTCATGATTAAACATTTTATTTTAATATGAATTTTACTGAAAATTTGCGATAACAAAAATTAAAGAACTAAAAGTTTACGCTTAAAAGTTTTGGTTTTACTTTAAATATCTTTGAAGGAAGCAAAAAATTAACAATTGATTATCGATTTATTTTCCGATTCACTTCTTCCTTTGTATATATTTTTTGTGCCACAATTCTTTTATTTCCAATTGGTTCCAAGAAGAAACATACATACATAAGACAGTAGTTCAGATGTGATATAAATATAATACAAGACAATAATTCATTCGTATAAATGCACTAGAACAGATTAACTTCATAAAAAGTATAAAATTTCGTAAAAAAAGATCAAATAATTTTAAAAGGAAAGAAAAACAGAGTTGTAACGTAATATTCTTATGAAAAGAATTTAGGTTCTTCATCAGGCATAGAGAAGATGTTCATCACTTACTGGATGTCGTCCGAGCCCGTGAGTCGCTCAGACTCCTCAAGGTCCAGCACATGAAGGCGTTTGAGTCGTCGGACATCCGCACTGCAAGCTAGTTGACATGATTACCTAGCCGTTGTTTGTAATGTGAACCGAATCGATTGATTTTCTTACAGACGTAAGGCAATTCCAGATAGTTATGAATCTCTTCGTTCCGTACAAATCACGGCGCCTCTGTAATGATTCTTATTCATTGTATTTCACTGAAAATTTCTTGTAACTAATAAATCAATTTCCAATGGTTTAGTTTTAAAAATTGTCATTTAATAAATTATTAGCAAAGCATCTTTTTATAAATAAATTAGAAAACAAGAACGACTCAAAAAATTAACAGCTTTAATTTTTTTTCATTTATGCAACACATAATATAAAAGAATTGGGTTACAGATCAAACTGGTTTTAATTTTGATTGGTCGCTAATAGCAGAGATATAATGAATTTTTATAAATGACAAAGCCGATTTTAATTGCTTTACATTGATACCTTACAGAATAGAGCAACAAAAATTTAGTAAATAGCTTAATCTTAATTAGAATAATATAAAAGTATCAGATAAATAATAGATATAAATTGCGTATTGCCTTATGCACATCAAGCTAAAAATTATTTTTAAAATTACTACTTTTAACGCGGATTTTGGACTAAGTCCTCGGAAAAGCGAATAATAAAACTAAACATGCCGATAGAGAGGAAATTTAAAATTCACTTGTAAGTGATATATAGGATAAACCAAGAGAGAAAATTTAGAATGAGGGAGCATTTGGCTCATTGTAAATTTAGAAAACCATAGAAATCGGGGTAGCCGAGCATTACCAGAAATCGATAACCAAATTAGTTCATTAAAAATTAAAATTTTAAAATATTTCACTTTTAAAAATATTGTTGTTATAGGAATTAGACAGTTCGGAAATTTATCAATAATGGTATAAAAAACGTTTTTAAATGCCGATAGAAGCAGTAATATCTAAAAAACGTTTAAAATTTATTAAAAACCATTTGGTGAAAGTTTTTTATCACAAGAACATTAAACGGCTATCCCTCATTTAACTTTTGTGAACAAGAAGGTACATTCGTTGACTATTTAAGGTGCTTATTATCTGTATATTTCCTGAGATTAATTCTTATCTTACCAGTCCTATATAATGGGCATGTATAAAGTGGAAGAGAACAATCCGGGTTGGAAGTTTTAGTGATTTAAATTATTTTTCGCTAATCTGACGCTTTTCATTGGGATTGGCTAGGATTACCTTTTCATTATTTTGTCATCAGTCACTTTTATTTTTATTCTATACATATTAAATACAAACAATCTCTTTAAGAATAAAATATACAAACAACTGTTTTCGTTTTAGATAATCTCAATAGAAAGAGTAAATTTAATTAAAAACAATAAATTACTGAAATCCCCAATTCAGATCGTTCACTACGACTTATGCAACCCTCTTATATATATATATATATATATGAGACGTGCGAGACGCGCATTAAACGTTCATAGCAACATAAAGCGTTCATTAAGTTCAACCTATATGTTGAATTATAAAATTATTAATCAATCATGAGATATTCTACTGAAGCACAAAATTTAAGGGAGCATAAAAACTAATTTATTGTTTATTTTTTATGATTCAAAATTTTCACCAAAATATTTTTAATAGATTTAAAATTCAAAAAGGTTGTCATTTATATTGTTCTCCGGTTGTTGTTCAACAATGAAGTTTTTGAAACTCTATAAAGCAAATTTCCCATCCAATTTCTGTTTATTAGTATGTCATTTAAAATTATCATTCCTAATACACTAATTTTATGACCAGTTTCTAGAAAATGCTGGACTAATATTAATTTTTATGATTTTGTACATTTATAAAGAGTCAACTTAGTACTCTTTGCAGAATCTGAACAAGAAGCAATCAACTAAATGAACTAATCGAATATCTTGGAGAAATAATTAGTAGAAACAGATAAACTAGTGATCGAGACAAAAAACCACAAATGAGAACAACTAAACTTTTACGCAAGATATTTACAATAAAAAGGAACTTTCTATAAACATAAAATTAAGGTATTGTAGTACAGTTGTAAGAACAATCATCTTGTAGGGCAAGGAAACTACAAATATAAATTGAATAAAAATTTACTCAAGATAGAAAAAAGGATTTTAAGAATTTACAGTCAAGAAGATAAGGCAATAGACTGAAATCAAATAAAGATATACGATAAAATTGGAGACCTGGAAATAACAATAAGAAAATGCCGATTAAAATTCTACATACTCATGGTCAAAATGGACCAGTCAAAGCTATACAAACAAATTTTCAATAAGCTCTGAAATTATAAAGATCAAGGTGGAAATGTTAAACAGATGAAAGAAGAGCTCAAAAAGTTCAACATTACAGAAAAAAATAACTGTCTAGATCAAAAAGAATACTGAAAGAAAATTTTTGAATTAAGGTTCCTGTAGTTGAAAAGAAAACTCAACAGAGGACAATGGATTGAAGAAAGAAGTGCTAAACAGTCCAAAAGAATGAAGAACTTCTGGAAGAAAAAAATAAGAAATTACATGGTCCTTAAAGGTACGGCGAAGAGAAAAAGAAAATGAGTAAAATATAATTTTATTTTAGTTAGAATCTTTATTTTTATTTTGCTTCAGTTATCTTAATTAGTAATTATTGTTTTTATAAATCAATTTATATATAATACCTGCCTTTTCAAAGGTTTAGTTTTATTTTTAGAGTTTTCACTGACAGCATATTTCCTAGTTGTATCTATGGTAACGTTAAAGTTATAATAATGTCAACCACTCATAAAAATACATATTTTATAATGTTGATAATATTTATTTGTCAGTTAACATTTTTTATTATTATTTCTTCTTTTTTCATTTATTTACTTTCTTATTTATACTTTTCCCTTAGTGTCTACTGGTAACGATTAACAATCGAAATGCTTTTAGATTTTAAGCAGAATATTTAATTAAAATCTTATTTTCCACTTATTTCAGTAATCATTTAACTTCGATTTTTTTTTAAATTAAATATTTTGTCGATACTTTGTTTTCATCCGGTTTTAGTACAGCGACGTTCCTGAAATTCCGTCTATTTTTGGAACATTTAAAAATTAATTATGTTTAGTGAAAGTTCTGTGATATTTTGGAAATTCCTTAGAGATATTATTACAGTATTAATAAGATGTTAGAATATTGTTTACCTCGTAAAAATATATATACATTTTCCAATCCTTGTTCCTCTCCCTTCTTAATTTTTTCCTATTTTCTATTATAAATTTAATTTTATTAAAATATATATTTGTTCAGTAAGTTGTATTCTTATACAAATAGAGTTACGTACTAATTATTTATGAATAAGTATTACAGAATTATTTGAATATAAATTCAGCGTATTTCATAATAACGTATCGGTGCTAACATTCAAATCAATTAAACAAAGAAAATCTAATAAAAAAATTCTAGTAAAAAAATTAAATTTAAAACACTGAACACGATTTCTAGTCTACTATAGAGTTCTCCTTAACATAACGTCTATACATACAAATTAATAAATAAAACATTATATAAAAAATTTCCTTTCGGCACGCCGGAAGGCGGAGGTAGATTTCAGCGGTGCTAAGTACGGGATAAAAAAAATTTGCACCTTAAAATTAAGAAAACATTTTTAATTTATTCAGTACGGTAGTGGTTGCATGTGAAAAAAGTTTCACATGTTTAGCATACGACAAATTCCAGCAAAACTTTGGTCATCCCTTGCCTTAAGGGTTGGTCATATTAATAATTGTTTAAGACAAAGGCTTTAGATAATGTTTAGAGGACTAACGACCACTTTAAACTGATTCGATACTGTGTCTATTAAGGGAGGTATGATTTTTTGTCTTGAAACCCCATTTTTTGTCGTTGAAACTCCATTTTTCCACCTCCTTGGCCAGTGGTCGGTGATATCAGAAAAACTTTACGTAGATAAGTTTTAGGCCGTTATCCAAAGAATAGTAAGAACTTTTAAACGAGTTCGATATTTTAGTTAATAGGAAAATTATAACTATATTTTGTGTTTTCGGAAAGGCCCTCTCTTTTCCACCTCCATGGTCCGATTTTTCCCATTAACGAACTCGGCTGAGATTTTGAGTCGTTATATTTTATGTATCAATTTGAAAGCGATTGGCGCAAAATTACGGCAGTTATCGTGTTCACAAGAACATGAAATATATATATATATATATATATATATATAAATTTTGGCCTGACGGTGGTTTTGGAGTCTGGTGGATGTGAAACGCGAAGATATGTCGAGATTTTCTAGAAGTAGATTCATGATACCCATTGCAATTGGTAGCTCTCTTATGAAATTTTGCTTAATACCGAAAAAATAAATTACACCGAATGATAGAAAATATATTAAGTTGACCTACATCAACCTGCAATAATACAAAACTTTCAACTACTTTTGAATGATGCTTTCTAAAACTGTAAATAGAGTATGTAATGTCATTAATAAAATAGTGCTGTACAAAACATCCTTATAAAAATTAAATTGTAATAACTGAAAAAAATACTACTTTGTGCGGACGCACCCCCCAGCGTTCGATTTATGCATTAATAATCCAAGCATTACGTATAAAAGAATTACTCTTTGTTAATTATTCTGTAGAATTAAAACACAAATACTGATTAATACAAATGGGCTATTTTACATATAAAAATTTAAAAAATATAAATATATAACATAATGCAACACGAAGCCGAGAACTCGCACGGTGTTAAATTAATAAACTAAACTGACAAAAAAAAAAAAAAAACACAAATGATCAGAATGTATCTGGACTTAATCTTTTCTTGGGTGACAGCCTTTTTTCAAGAAGGCAGTTAAGCTTAGATTTGTATTTAACCTTTCTAGGCTTGTCTGTTTACCGAAAAGTCAGTGATTGACTTTAGCCAATCACTAAGCCATATTATTTATGTATGATACTGCCTTTTCGATGTATTATCGTTTCGTACGTAATACAAAAAAGCGTTGAACTATTACAGCAATCAAGCTTTTGTAAAAGCTTGTCGATCAATTACCTGAAATAATACTAAAGATTATAATAGCATTTAGTGATAATTCTACGGAAGATTACCAATTGAATTGTATAACCCAGTGATTCCCAAACCGTGCATCGCGGCCTCTTCTCAGGGGCGCCGCGAAATATTGTAAAAGCTTAATAATTAATTGAACCAAGCCATTCATAATTATTAATTTAATGTTAATAAAGCAAAAAATTAATGAAGATACACGAGTTTTATTTATTATCTCTTACTTACGAGTAGTCATAATTTCACTTAGGGTAGGGCGCCATGGAAAGATTTTAATTGAAAAAGGGCGCCGCGACTCGGAAATGTTTGGGAACCGCTGGTATAACCGTTTCAAAAATGGCCAAAATTTGGTGGAAATTAATAAAACCGTTGGTGAGTTGTTAAACAACTTAAAAGAAATTGAGCCAGATTATTTGTTTACATCACTAGTAAGTCTTTACAGTAAATATATTTGTTACATATACACTAATCAGTTTTATTATCAACTTGATAACAAAATTGTTTTTTTTATGTTTTCCAAAATAAAACCAGACATACAAAAGTTATGTAACTGGATACTCCCTCATGACAACGTCCACACTCACTTCTTGTACACGTTTCAGAACTTTGCATTTGAAAATAAGATTTCTCAGTTTTGTCAAGCTCAGTTATGCCAAGCATAAAGCAGAATTTAAAGCTGAGTGACAATAAAAAATAATCCGATGACGCAGATTTATCCTAACAAAATTTTCAAAAAATGGTATGCTAGACACATTTTAGTCATTTTTATTTTAAAAGGCGGTTTGCTAGGCACATTTTGTCCATACTAAATGTGACTAGCAATGATTCAAATGGATCACAATTTGATAAAGGTAAAAAAAAATTGTTTTAACATTTTAACGTTACTTATTTTTTAACAGATTTTTTATATAAACGTACATAACACAGATGAAAATATATTGTTTCACAACTTATTAATAGGGTTTTCGTAATCATCTTAACAAAAAATCTACCTAATTCAAAACTGATAAATTGGACCCAAATATAAGCTCTGAAAGCAAACGTAATTTCATATGTTTAAAAAAAAATCACCTGTTTTTTTATATATGTGTATATATACATATACAGAGTGTATCAGGAAATTTTCATAATCCATTCTAATCCTGAGACTAATGAAATAAGTTCTTATAAATACGAGTATATATTTTAAAATGCTTCGTTTGCGAGTTAGTGAAAAATTTCGCTCGGATTTCAGCTACACCGAGTGAAATGAGGTCGTACTGAAATCTTTTGAGGACAGTGTGTGATTTTTTTTTATGTTTTTTGACCGGAAAAATCGAATAAAAAGGTCTCAGAATCCTATCTTCGGTTTTTGAGAAATGTAGAATAAAACCCTTGTTTTTTATGTTTGATGTACAATGTCTTTGTTAAACGGGTAATAAACAGATAAAATGTTGAAACAACACTTGTAGAAAATTTAATTATAAAGAAAATGATGAGATAAGATGAATGAAGGGGAAAAAGTTAGAAAAATTCGAATTTTGTTTAGAATTAGTACATTAGACCCAAGCAAGCATTCATTACACGTACCAGATTGTAATAAATGTTTAAAAATGAGCCTGTCATTTTCAACACATTTCTTGGCATGCTTTTTGTACTGCTTTTGTTGCTCTTTTTAGTTCTTTAGGGCTGTCCTTAAGTTGCTCAGCCGCCATCCATATTGCGGACAATGAATTCCTCACGAGAATGTATTTTTGTTTTTTATATAATACTTTTTATCCATCCCCAGGCAGAAAAATCAAAGGTTGTTAGATCGGGTGATCATAGTGGCCAGGAATGTAGATCTTCAAAACCGATCCATTTCTCGAGCAAATGATGATTTAAGCTTGTCGAAACTACACAAGAGAAACGAGGATATGCGCCATCGTGCTGGAAATATACTTTGCTTCTCCGCGTTAAAGGTAAATGTTCAAGCAGCTGCGGCAATTCTTCTTGAAGAAATTGCAAGTAGCCCTCAGCATTTAACCGGCCAGGTAATATGAACGATCCAAACAGCTGATTGTGAAAAAGACTGCATTATACATTGTTACTAAATCTCCGTTGAAAATTGCCTTCCACTATTTCACGAGGATTTACTTCTGCCCGTGTGTGCCTATTGTTTAAACTGTTGACGCCATCTTGAATGAAATTTGCCTCGTC
Organism: Lycorma delicatula; assembly: GCF_047948215.1. Lineage (NCBI taxonomy): Eukaryota > Metazoa > Arthropoda > Insecta > Hemiptera > Fulgoridae > Lycorma > Lycorma delicatula. The sequence continues at coordinate 62,762,587 of NC_134462.1, forward strand.
GGTAAACAAAACAGAATTGTAAAGTTTTCGGTTTGTATTCCACCACGTGCAGAACTCCAAGCAAAGCAGATCGTCTCCTAAGTGTAGATCTTGGACTGGCTGTTTATGATAAGAATAAAACTTGTTTTGTTTAAATGTCCTTCAAACCATCGAATGAGAAACACCGATCCGCATAGAAAGACGTCATCTGACGACTGATCTGCACCAATAAAAATTTCGTCAATTCAGCGTCATGTTGATACAATAACAGCGTTCATAGTTTTAACAAATACTAGGTAGTGAAACGTTTCCCGAAGATTGGAAGATTGAGAAAAGTCGCGCTAATTATTTTGAGATCTGGAATCCTGCGATTTTGAAAACGTATTTCGTATTCTACTGTAGTAGCTGTAACATTACCATTTCACACCCCTAAAACTGAATACGATATCAGCGTATTCCTTTGTTGTAAATAAGTACGGAATTACTTCAATGGCAAATCGATCACGTTCAAATTAAAATTCCCAGAAAAACTTCGCTAACGACGGCACAGTTGACAATACCCGATGTACTTGATGTACCATAGAGAATGATTTAAATAATTAATACAGCAGTGCTTATTTTTGGTCAGCTGTTGTTATTTTATTGTCAACTTAATAATAATAATTTATCAAATAATTTATTGTATTTCAAACAACTTCTGTAACTGAGGATTGTTATTCTGTTATCATTTATCATTTCACGTATTTTGTATTTTTGTTTTTCTATATTAAAAATAATGTTTATTAGGCAAAGAAAGAATAATACGATTTTCTGACTATTTTTCGTCTGTTTTGGTTCAATAAAAAAGCGATTTTTAAAAGTTTTTATTTAATTTTTATTAGCTGTATTTACATTAATTTTTCAGAATAGATTTTCTACAAGTTTTTTAATAAATATTCCACATTTATTACTCATTTAACAAAGCTATTGTACTACAAACCTAAAAAAAAGTTGTTTTTCGACACCGAATTTTGTGTTTTATCTTATCTTGTCGGATATTTAAAAACTACTGGAGTAACAGTTCTGGGACCTATTTTATCAAATTTGCAGCTTAAATTACATAAGAAACCACCAACTCTACTCTTTAATTTTGGTCCCAAAAATTATAATAGAGCTTCTTTTTATTAGAGAAGTTGAAATCCAGGCGAAATCTTTCGCTAGCCGTAATTCGAAATCAAAGCGTTTCCAGACCTATGTTTATATAATTTTTTTTCATTATTTTTACCAGTAAAGCATGTCCAGAAAGTTTATTTGTGGGACATTCTGTATACATATACTCGTATTTGATTTTTTGAAATATTTAATCAAATTTCTTTATCCATATTACAGACTAACATTGAAATGATTAAAAATACAGTATTACACTAATAAAGCTGCATAATTAAATATTTTCTTCAATCATTTACAATTTCGAAACATTTTCATTAGTCTAAAATTGTTACCAATGAAAATAATTTTTAAGTTAAACGTACCGTCGAATGTCGGTTTTTTTATATAGATAATTGAAAAGACATATCTAAGGAAAGATATCTTACCTAATTCCTTTTTATATCTATGCTAATAAAGTTTCTATTTATCCATATTTAGGCAAAGTATATGTTTCTTTTAGTATTAAAAATAAAAAATAAAAAATAAATAATTGCTATAAAAGCTAGCATTTTTTCTTTTAGAAATAGACGGAAGTATATATCAGAGATAGTTTTAACGGTAAATGTGTGGTGTTGGTGTCGGGTGTAGCGTTCGCTGGGGTTGATGGCAGGCAGTGATCCATCACTTCGGTGAAGAGGTGTTCTCCATTATTCAGTACTGAAATCACGCGTCAATCACACGGGAGCCAACAAATTGAATCCAAACAGAACCCGCTCTCCTGCTGCTGCATGACTTTGGTCAATCAAAAAACAACACTCCCGATTGGATGTTCAATCCCGCTCTCTATTATTCTCTCACTATTTCTGTCTTTCTCCGTTTTATTACTCTCTCTTTTTCTCTCTCGCTCTTTTCTATACTCTTGGAACATCTCTATTCTCTTCTGATTCGTTCTCTCTCGTTTTGCACACCAGGAGGTCTCTGTAATTATAATTGACAGACTACATGCGACCTGTAATTGACTACCTTCCGTTCTCTCTTCTCATACCGCTCCTATAAACATTCTATCGGTTCAATGATTCTCATATACTTTTTCTTTCTCTTTCGACCGTTGATTCCCTCCTACACTCATTCAATCTATTTTTTTTAAATCTACGATACATGTACAATATCGATAACTTCATGCTAATATTGTTTTTCAATCGACTATTTTTTATATTGTATGTTTCAGACTGATAAAATATTAAAAAATTGAAATACGAATATCTTAATTAAAACTAACAATTACAAATTTTTTTATAAAAATTCTATCCTTAAATTTAAAAACGCTGTAATAACTATTTCCTCATGTGAGAAATCAAAAGTAGTTAATTATTAATATAATAATTGAATAAATTAGTTCCACTTTTAAACAGCAATTTTAAAATATATTTCCAAGTACTTTCATGATAATAAATGATAATAGCCGTAAAAATCTTGACGGACATGACGTTACAGTCTTATTGAGGTATAAATTATTTTTTATTTCTTGATGACTGGCTATTATGAACGTAACAATTTTAATTTAAATATATTACACATATGACATATGAATTTTGAATTAACATCTTATAAGAAATCCCTGATGATGAAGTAACAGCTCCGAAAGTACTTAGAAATATTTTAAAGCTTTTTGGTAAGTGGAAATTTATACAATTTTATTAATACCAACGTGACAAATGCTTAAAAAATTGTTAATATAATTAAAGAATTGGATCAATCTATAAAAATAACATTTCATGTAACGTTACTTTGTTTCGAATATATATCTTTTTTTGTTTTTTAATGAACTATTCAAAAAATAATAATTTGGAAAATATTATGCTTATTGAACCTTAGATAGATATTTTAATTTTAACCTAGCTGTCAACAATAAATTTAAAAAAAATATTTTTACTCTTAACGGTATTTTATTTAAAATTTAAAACTAGTAGAAAATAATTAAACAAAAAATAATTATTTGCTAATGTTTTCTGTTTTAATCTGTTAAGTAAAATTAAAACTTCTGCAATGACAATATTTATGCCCTTTGGAATAAGAAATAAATAAAAGAAAACTAAAAAAAAAAAAAAATGAAACTAACGTCATCCAGGATATATCACGCTTTAAATTAAAAACATTTAAAACGCCTTCCGTTAAAAAAGTTTTTTTTGCCGCAGTTTTTAATTTATAGTGTTTAAAATGAATACAAAGAAAAAATGGCATGCTAAGAGAGGTTTCTATTGAAATCCTTCAAAGAACATTGTACACATTTATGTACTGTATCTTATACAGTATACATAAATATATAATAAACATATAATAACGTAATATATGTGTATATAATAAATATATATAATTATAATATAATATATAATATACGTAAACATATAAGTACGTACAAAGATGAGTTCAAAGAACATTGAACAAGTTCAGAATGCAAAAAACAAGAAAACAACAAAAAGTAGTCTGATTAATCACACAAGTAATAATTAGTCAAATAAAGAAACAGTGAAACAGATCAAAGAACCAACAAACGTAAGTGGCGAAACGAAATGAATAATTTTGACGATGCAATAACACCCTAGAGTAAACAAATAGAAATAATAATTAAATGAATAAAATTAAAGAAATAACATTCATGTTACGGGATAAATTAAGTTAGATCGCCTCTAGCCGTAAAGGTTTTAGGCGATTTAATATAATCATTTCCGAAAATGGTACAACCGTTCTATAGAATAAATGGATACCACTGAAGGCTTACTAAGAAAATTGAAGGTTGGGAAAATTATATTTTTACTTATTTAAATTTATCTTTGTGTTTATTTATAAGTGACTGTTTCATGATATTATACTATCAATACAGTTTTATAGATTTATTTTTTATTTTATTAGGCTTACCAAGTAGTGATTCTGGATAAGATGGTAAACTGTATTTCTTACAATCAGATTATTTTTCAATATCTCCTTGAGGCATCCTCATGGACACTTTAAGCAGCATTTTCAGAGAAATTGAAGTGTTCCAAGTAACGATTAACTAAAACAAGTTAAAATTCGGTAAAGTAACGGTTAAAATATTAAAAAATGTCATAATTGTTATATTTTTATTTTTTAACTATATTACCACTTACTTCAGAAATCGGATAACAGTATGAAAGTAGGATAACAATCATACCACGTCAGTTCTAGTTCGGGTTTCCCGAAGCCTTCTTCAATAAGCCCTCATATGTTGCCACATATAGAATTAAATTTAAAAAAAACTTTCGTTATATTAAGTCTTTTGCATTAACACTTCCTATTCCTATTCCGAAATTAAAAAAAAAAATTGATTTTTATAAGATTTGGGAGCGCCTCCATCAGGGAAGAGGTATTAAGTTATTAGAGTGAATTTATTGTTTAAAAAAATACGTTTTAAGCATTAAAAATTTGAAATTGCGAAAAAAGTTTTATTTTGAGGGTACCCATACTCAAAGACAAGCATTCCGATAAAATTAATTTTTAATAAAATAATACTTAAGTGATGATGTTAAGTTAAATAAAGGAACTTTTTAAAATTGTATAAAAAATACAAAGATACAGCCAGAATTCTAAATAAACAAAGTTTTAAATTTCAAGGAAAGGGTGAAAATTATTGGTTAAATTCTTTATCAAGAAATACTAGAATAAGGGGTATCGAAGATAAAAAATTTTAAATTTTAAATGATGCAACGCGTAACTTGCAATATGGATTTCAATTTAAAATAATTTTTAAAAATTAAAATATCTTTTGTTACCACAGACTGTAGGAGAGAGACGGGGAAAACCTTTTATAGTGATTTAAAGGCTTATCGATGTAGAAAATATAGATGCACAAAAGCCCCATTTACTTTTTTATAAGGAAAAATATAGCAAAAAAAAAGAAAAAAAATATACGTCTTTTTTTTCGAGAGGGGTGAATATTATATATAAATATGAAAGTTAGTATGTTTGAAACAGAATCACGCGAGAACCAATCGACCGATTGCTTTCATATTTTTAGGAGACATTTTTGTTTCCAGGGAAAGTTTATAGATTGAGGCCCTAGCCCCCTTTGGGTTGAAGTTGTGAATTAATGATATTCATTATAAAAAAAGATTAATCCTTTTACTTCATCATATTTCTGTCACCATGGCAACAGAAATGTAACGAGGTAAAACAACTATTTTTTTTTTTTTTTTTTTTTTATAATGAATATCATTAATATTCTCACAACCATGAGGATAACAAACGAACGTGTCAGGGCACCAGGGGGCCCTGGCTAGACTATCGGGTGAGTTAGGCTAGCTCTGACCGGCTAGTATTAAATAGAAATTTTTGATTTCCATAAAAAAATTGAACTTTTGTAAGAAAACGTTTTTGCTAGAATGCTTCAATAAAGATTTGAAATGTTATTTCGGCAAAAATTCCCCTACCAGTTTTTCCAAATTTTGCAAAATATTAATACATTTTTTCTCCAAAGGTAGTACCGGTTTATCCAGTTTAAACAAAATTGATCGACGGGGTCCAGAATTATAAGATCAAATACAGGCCAACATACATACGTGCATACCTTAATTACGCGCAAACATCTTTTCACAGAAATAAAGTTTTTGGACTTTGAGCAATGGAATAAAAAATTTCTTCGCAGATTATTTACAATATATTTAAATCTTTTTAATCTATTTAAATCTATTTAATTTCTTTTTTCTTAAAGATTTTTTTAAAAAATCTGTTATGGATATCACATGACTTCCTTGTACACCTATTAAGTTACATATACACATTTTTTTTTAATGAAAAGTACATAAAATTTTATTCCATTAATAAGGTCTGATATTTTTTCATATTTTTTTATTGCTATTTTATTGCTATTTATTGTCAATTTTTTTTACAATCAGAGGTTAATAAATACAAATTATTAATAAATCAATAAATTTAAATTAAAAAAAAAGTTAAAAAAAATGAGATGAAGTCGGATTCGAACCGATATGCCTTCCCCTTGTAAGTTCCAAATGATTCATTAATTAAAATTTTATTTGACTATAACACTGGAACCAATGAAAATAGGTGCCACTTATGATATATCGTTAAAAAGCCAATTTTTTGGGGGGTTTGGGCTTTCTTAGACACTTTTGGTTTAGTCGATTGCAATAAAAAGGTTTGGTGTACAACTAGATGTTACAATAGTCCTTAATCCAAAGTTTAAACTCCTACGACTAATCAATCGTTTTTGAGTTATGTATATACGTATTATATATATATATATATATATATATATATATATATATATATTATACGTACATATGTACGTACAGACGTCACGCCGAAACTAGTCAAAATGGATTCAGGAATGTTCAAAATGGATACCGAAACTTTTCACCATCACAATACTTCCTTTTCCTCATACACGGAAGTAAAAATGTCTCCTTGAGGTACAAAACTTAAAAAAGACCAATTTTTTAGATTTTTTTTGCTGATCTATTTATTTTCCCGTCATAAATATAAGTGCTATAGCAGCATATATATATTGCTGGGAAAGTAATAGACCATGGAATAAAGAAAGATTTATCTTCACAAAAGGTGGTACTACATATATGTGAGGTGGATATCAAACTTACTATCTCTCATTTCATTATTGTGTTTCCTTTTTTTTACATCAAATTTGCAATTTTTACTATCTGTATCAATGTATTTTAAAAGCTTAAAAAAATCACATTTATTGATTTGTTGGTCATATTAAGTACTGGCTTCTTTTTTTTTAATTTCCTTACGTGACATATTAAAATCAATTAACTACTTGCCGAGGAATGTCAAAATTGTTTAATTTATTAACTAAAATAGAGTTAAATGCTGTCAATGCAGTGTACTTTCATAATGTCGATAAATTTTTTTTTTAAGTCGCTAACGATTTACACGCGTTTAGATTTCGACTTCAGATCTATTTCTTTTGATGACGTAAAACGTTTTCAGCGAAGTATACTTTTTATAAGACTTCGAAGGATGAATTATTATTACTCATATTGTGTTTCTTCGTAAGTTTCATAACACAAGTATTAACATAACTGGTTGCGCTAAGTTCCTTAGGACTTAGTAAAATGTTACGATAAAGATGTTACAGAAGAAGACCGTAGGTGTAGAGGGTTAGAAGCGCAAGTATAAGGCTTAACTCCCCCTCTACGATTTCCTCTTCCGGGTCACGTGGGCCGATAGGGGTGAAGAAGAGTTTGTGGAAGGGGGTTATAGGGGGTACAACTCCCGGATTTAATCCCCAAGGCTCAGTGCTCCTCTCCTAATTTAACGGCCATTATTGTTGTTATTATTCGGCGTCCTGGAATGGGATTAGCTGGGATTAAGTGGGAATATTTCCACAGCCATTAAAGTTTAAGAAAGCACATGTTTCCAGTAGCATTACGGATTACCACAGTCGCTCTCTAAATTAGGTTTTACCACAGTTTTCCTGCCTAAGAAAAATATTTTTCCCGTTTTATAAGTACTATTTAACAGAACAATTCTAAACGCTTTTGAGTAACGTTTATGGATTTAGTCTTAAATGAAATGTTATAAAAATTTGGTACTTAAATTAAGCTTGCATTAAATTTGTTAAAAAAGTATTACTTAATCGAAAGTATTACTTAAACTTAGTACCTTTCCGTTATGAGTTATTTTAAAGTATTTTTTTACGTGCGCGAGATTAACTTAATGTGGTAAATTCAGGTTAGTTTTTCCAAATAAGGAAACCGGAAATTGATTTTTTTTTCTTTGTTGAAGTTGTTCATCAGCCTTAAAATAGCCGTTGTTTAATGAATGTTATAACGTTAAATATTAACATTTTTTTTACAAAAAGAATGATAATACATTCACAAGAATGATTATATCGATGTTACGACGATGACCTATATGAAGCGTTAAAAAATCTGATATATACGTACAATTATTTTATGTATATGCGAATGAAACTTCAAACCATTGCGTGGTATCTGGCATAGTATGGTTATTTCAAATCATTGTCATTGTAATTACAGTACATTCGTGTATATATATATATATATATATGTAAAATTACACGTACATTTTTCCGCCTAATAACAAGGGAACTATCCTGCTAAGTCCGAAAACGAATTCGATACGTAACTACGTTAAAAGCATATAGTACAAAAGGTCAAGTTGAAACGCCTTAACTTTTCGCTCAGTTAATTTTTTTTCTCTATTTGAGGCGTTGTATTGTTTTTAAAACATTTGTCTATGTATAAAATTAGAAATGGTATAATATATTTTAAGCTACCATTGGAGTTTCCAAAAAAAATTACTGAGGAGCATCAAAGAGGCGCCTTGATTCGTAAGAAACAGTGAAATCCACTTATATTTAGGTTTACCGTATATTCTAGAAGAAATACAGCGATTCGGTACAAAACATAAACTGCGGGTAAACAAGCACGTAAATTATTTGATTATTAAACCTTCTAGACAATAGTGAATACGTAAGAAGAGTAAAACCACTCCACATGTTGGACCTCGGTGACTTTATCTGATTTGAGTTGGAACTGCTTAAATTAATTGCTATTTATCATACCATTATTTCACTTCGTTAAGTTTTAGTTATTATTCTTTCATTATTAATTATAATTTTATTTATTTTTTATTTTTTTTTTGTTTATGAATTCTTATGATTATTTTTATTTTGTGTTGAACTAAATGATCTCTGTTCTCTGACCTAACTTTAAGTGTTTACTTACATTAAATGTTCTCTATAGTATTACTAGTATGTAATTTTTGAGGGGGCTTCGATGGAAGCCTCCCTACATGTAATCGCTCATGATAATATTTACATATGGTTTTTTTAGTAGTGCAACCGACTGTAGATTTTATTTTGAGGCAAAAAAACCATATCCATCTCATCTTCTTCGATAAAATATATGTGTACAATAGAAGTTGTATATTAACCTTTTATTTTTCCAGCTTGTCATTTGAAAACAATTTTTATTATTTTTCATTAAATAAGCTATTATTAGGATTGAAGTAATTTTACTTTTTAAACCTTATTAAAAGATTATATTTTAATAATTCACATAAAAACTTTATTTGTAAACCGACTTAAATTTTTTTTAAATTATAAATATTTTTTAAAATAATAATTAGTTAACAGGGTTGAAATTTTATCGCAGAGATAGAGAATTAAAATTTTTAAGTTTTTTCTTTTTCTTTTCTTAAGTAATCTAAAATATTATTAATTTAAGTATTTAAAATTATGTTTAATTATAATATCTCAAAACATCGTATCAGCAGCACCTAATCGAATACGTGGTAATTTAAAAAAACAATTATTATTTAAAAAAAAAATTTATCGTATGATCTGAATGTGACTGAAAAACAAGTCATTTCTAAGAAAGACATAGTAACTCTCAGTAACAAGATTTAATGTCAGGTTTATTAAGTTTTATGAGAAGTCAACGAATTCCCGTTTGATTTTTTCACCAAACTAAATCTACTGCTACATATAAGAATGTAAAATTGGTTGAAATTAATAATCAACACCAGAAGTGACATCTAATTTCTGTTCACAGTAGTTATTTTGTTCTGGTAAAATAGTAAATATTATTCATTTCAGAGCAAGCAGCTCTGACTAGACACTCTTGAATATTAGGTACTTCACATGTATCACAGATATAAGAAAGACCGAGTCAAGTCAGTTAAAGCATCAAGGTTGTTCAGTTTCATGTCCTCCTTATTATTGGTAAATAAACTATGTAACTCTTTTCTTCTTACGTATGTAAAGCATATAAATTTGTTAATATACTCGTAGTTGATGAGTTCAACAGCTGTTTTTTATGATATATTTTATCTATTTATTTGTATTGTTAGTCTAAATCAATCACTAAAGGATGTAGCTTAAATATAAAACTAAATATAAAAATATTAATTATACGAGTATAATACTTTTTGAATATTAACATGTACACCATTTTAAACTTAACAACGTGAGATAATTCACTAATAATATAGTATTTAAATAAGTGAAAATGTATCTAAATATATTATAAATTAAGTAAAAATAAAACATATATTGATCAGACTAACAAGGACTTTATTTAAAGATATTAATGATCCAGCGGTATAAGTTCTGAATAATGAAAGGTGCACTTAGGCACAGTTATTCGAACCAAAGGTTACATATCCCTTTCTGTTGTAAAGTAACATAATGGTTCAACTCAGAAAGGAAATGCAAAATTATTTTATCATTTATTTTCTTTAATAACTAAACTCCTACGGGTAATAACAATACTCCATTTTTCGTACTGAGAAAAAATTTGAATTTTTGCAAATTATGGAAAAATTCAGCATCTAAGTAACCAGATTTAAAAAAAATTGTTAAATCTATATGATAAATTTGTCCAAGTGTGGTAGAAGTCTTTATAATATGTTAGTTTTCTCAAAAAGGTTTTTGAGAATGTACATATCTTAAAATATAAGTCGAATTATGTTTATGTAGCAAATAAAAATAGTTTTCACTTATACATCTACTCTTTTATAACCTTACTTTATAGAACGATGTAAATAAATATTCGAAATTTGAATTCGGGGTGAGGTAATGTAGATTTTAGCACGGTTAGATTTGTAGTTGTAAATAGAATTTATAATGTTACTCAATGGTTTGAAATAATATTTTATTATAACATCAAAATTCGTAGAACGGTCTAAATTAGATGTTACGATTACATGTAGATTTAAATATACTATAATGATAAACGTGTAGTTTATAATTTGTATATTACTGTTACAGTTAACAAATGTAATTTCTACTTGGCGATTTAATTATCCTACTAAATTTAAGTCTTGTTTGCTCGTTCTCTGAATTACAATTGTCATTTATTTATTATAATTTGTATGTAAACGCGTGACTTTGAACATAACAGTTAACATGTTCTGCCGTGTGATACAAGTTTACTGGTAAATTTTGGGTTAGGAGCATTTTAGATAACATGTCACTATAATTTCAACAACAAGGTGAAGCAAGTTTGAATTTAAAATATTTATTTTGTTCCATTGAATTGAATTAGATTGAATTTCCCAATAAACACACACACACACACACACACACACACACACACACACACACACACACACACACACACACACACACACACACACACACACACACACACACATTTAAAAAATATAATATTCAAATAAATATATAAAAAAATAATAAATTGAGGATTTAGGTTAAGCTTAAGCAAAGTTTAGTTTAAAATTCTAAGCTTTTCCAACAGTAAAAACATACACGCTCTTGCTCGAAAAAATTAGACTCATCTCATTAATTCGCCTTGTTAATTTAATTGTACTGGCCTTATCATCAAACGACTGAATAGTTTTGATAGGTTTTGGTCGGAAAATTGTGTTTGTTTTTAAATTTGAAAAAATCAAGGATTTTAGACAAATTTTCGTGCAAGCTTAACGTGATTTCTCTTTACTTTGGTTTTATATGTTTTATATAATTTCAATTTTTGTTCTTTTACTTTCCCGTCTAGCGCTATAGCAAAACTACAACTGCAGAAGGGAAAGTACTGTAATCGGTCCAATTTAGGCATATGCGGTTTTCATCGGGTCTTGGTGTTTTAATAAATAAGGATTCCAAAATACCGGATGGAAATTTTCCGGATTTTCGTGTGTATGTGTGTCTGTTGGGTGTCTCACACCTATATCTCCAGAACAGGTCAGATTACTTCTGTATATGGGGCATTGATGATATTAAATTTTCAACTTAAAAGGTCAAGGGGGGTGAGGCTGTAGAGCAAGGTCACCCCCAGTATCTCGAGATTTCGTCTAATTACGGTCTTATTTTTCTTAGGCACATCTGTTAATTAAAAAATAATACTTGCAAAATAAAACTTTTATCAAAATTGTACCCTCACCCCACAAAATGCTCTAAACTAGTGGCTAAGTGGATATACTACTTCGTTGTGGCGGCAGGGGGTACTCTGCCACCACAAGGAGCGCTAGTGAAGCGCGAATGAAATACGGTATGACCGCGCGTTTTAGAATCATTGAATTAAAATATATATATATATATATATATATATTTAAATAAAATTATAAATTAAGTGATGTATATATGTGTAGTATAAGCCGTGCATCAGAAAAAAGCCGTGTGACGGAAAAGTCCTACAACTGAGTTGTCAGCTTTTTCTTTTAATTGTTTATAATATAAAGAACTTTAATACATTTTCTCCTGAAAACGTATTTGTGTGTGAGTAAATATATGTATAATTATAGTTAATATACAAAAAACCGCTTACCAACAATTGAATTTGAAATGTTCAAGCGCTTTCGGAATTAAATTCTATCTTCAGAAACTCTCATATTTGTCCTATTTGTAATAGTAATTAAAAATTAACATGTAAATTATAAAAAATTGTGGTATTTGCTTAAAAGATAACAGTTAGTTGTCATATATTTTAAAATTATAAAATTATATTATAAAATCAACGTAAACGTCCTGTCATAAGACATCCCTTTTAACACAACAGTTTAGACCACCAAATTGACAGGACGTTTACGTTGACAAATATCGTAGCATATGACGACCAACAGTTATGTTTTAACCAAATATCACGATTTTTAGTATATATATATATATATATATATATATATATATATATATAGCATCATTGGGTACGACTTGATAGTTTTGTTGCCGGAGTGTGCGAATAGTTTCTTTGGTCAGCAACACATATTATGTAAAATTATAATTTTTTTTAATGACAACCACACTAGGATATAATATATAAATATAATGAAATGTTAACGTTTTAAAAACTCTTGTAATAGTTTCAGTCACTTTTTCTGTAATGAATGAATGGCTTTAGTTGCTTTAGTCACCCTGGCATCAGCCGACGTTGCTGGAATTTTTTTTTGAGCTAGTTAGGTAAAAAATTAGAATGCTATCGATAAATGTGATGAATTTTAAGTGTGTTTATCAATTAATATGAGGTTTTTATATGATCTTGTGTTTGTATATTTCATAATAATCAAATATATTAGGATGTGGTTTTTTTATATTTATAAAATCTCAAGGACGTTATTATTGTTAGTAAATTTGTGATGATTTGGTTGTTGGGGTGGTCGGCAAATGTTGATTATATTTGGCTGTGGGACATTCACGTGTTCAATTTATCTTTGAAGATTCGCTTTGTTTGTCCGATGTACAGTGTTGTGGAATTACAGCGTTTCAGTTTATACATATTCCAAACGCATATGTCCGTTTGATAATCGTATTATGTGTGTTGTATTTAACAGGTTGACTGCCATGTGACACAAAAGTGGGTCACGCCATTTATATACAATACCGATGGCTAAATTTTGCCAAAAATTGCTCATCTTGCTGAAATTTTTTTATCGGAATCGCTAAAATGAATGTTATGTTCAAAGTTATTTTTTAATATTTTGTATATTTCATTAATAAATATTGTTTTTATTGTGTGACTCAATTTTGGGTCACATAGCAGAATTTTCTTTGATCCCATCAAAGAGAAATCACATTTACTGAGGCAGATTTCATAGTTAATATTCTGTATATTTTATTATAAATTTGAACACGTTACCACTTGTTGAAAATGGAAAATATAAGTATGAAAATGAAATTTACAAATATATATTTATTTAAAACTTATATTAATTATTTTTTTGAAAACTGAATAAAAATGTAAAGTTTTTCTTCACAGCAGAGTTCAAATACTATCTAAAATAAAACTATAAGGCTAAGAACCTAAAAATTAATTTCTAACCGGAAGCGATTTTATTTTATTGAATAATACATCACTTTTCCTTTTATATTATGGGTGTCAGAAAATATAGCTGTAATGGTGGAAAAAACATATGATCATTGCCAACTTAAATGAATAAATAAAAAAAAAGAGAATAAGATGTAATATTCACAAGATAAATAAAAAATTTATTGTGCTCTTATGGAAAAAATAGGTAATTAAAAAACTCATATAACGTTGCTAAACATTCATATATTTCGATGTTAAATAGATCAAATTTTTCAGCACAAAAAACTGCATGAGATTAATATATAAAATATACTATATGGTGGCTTTAAAATTAGATAGAGTTCAAGAGGATGACCCGTGGACCTGAAATGACACACACATCAATGACGGCATGATACCTCTGACCCAAAACTGGATCACATAGCAACAGTGGCTTGACTTAAAATAATATGGTGGCAGTCAACCTGTTAATTTAATTTTTTTCCCTGAACGCTACATTATATCAATCTTATTGAATTTGAAAGCTATTTCTTCTATAAACTGATTGAATTGTTTTTAATTTTTACTTCCTTGTACGAAGTAAAGAAAGTATTGTAATCGCGAAAAATTTCGGTTTGAGATTTCAACGGAAATATCCATTTTGATCATCCCTGAATCCACTTTGACTAGTTTCGGCGTGACGTCTGTACGTACGTATGTCGCATAATTAAAAAACGATTAGCCGTAGAATGTTGAAATTTAATTTAGGACTATTGTAACATATAGTTATGCACCTTCCCTTTTGATTGCAATTGACTGAACCGAAAATGTCCAAAATAGCTCAAAAAAAATTTGGATTTTTGACTTTTTCTTAAATGCAGTAATAAGCCCTCATTGGGAGCTTTTCAACGATATATCATAAAAGATACTTATTTTCATTGGTTTCAGAGTTTTTTAGCCAAATAAAATTTTAATTAATGAACATTTTGATCCTAAAAGGGGAAGGTACATCGAATAAGACTTCATCTCCTTTTTTTAATTTAAATATATTGATTTATTAATAATTATAACTTCTGTAAAAAATTTATACGATAAACAATAATTCAATAATAACAATAAAAAAAATATCAGAAGTTATTAATAAAATAAAATGTTATGTACTTTTCATTAAAAAAAAAGTGAAATGTAATTTAACAGGCGTACAAGGAAGGCATGTGGTGTCAACATCAGATTTTTATAATTCTTTTCAAATTGTTAGATCATATGTCCATTTCATGTTTTAGGCATTTGCTAAATCGTGTGTGATCTTCAGATCTTGTGAATGTATTGAATAATACAGTAGTTTTATAAATATGAGCCGATACAAAAATATTAAGAGTTTTACATCAAAATACAAAGGTCTTTCGAGTGTATTAAAACCTTTTATATATCGTTGTTATTATAAAATTTTTGTATAAAAGGTATTTTACATACATTTTATATGAAGGTATTGTTTACCTTCTAACGTAATAAAGCAGAGCTGCACTAATTGTCGGGTCACCATGGCTAAACGATAACGTGGTAACTGATAAACTCGTCATCAGTTACCACATTATCTTCTTATAAAGGTTTTCTTCATTATCCATATTGTCTTCTTCATATAAAGGTGTCCCAAAATGAGCTGTAATTTCAATATTTTTAATAAAACACATTTTTATTTGATAATTGATAATATTTTGAGAAAGTAGGACGTGGAGGTTATGTGTGATACAAAACATCTGACTAATGAGCGCCCTGGCCTTGGCTACACATGTTCACTTTTTTGACAAGATCTTCTAAAACCTGTTGATATAATTGCTGGAAAAGGTTGGGCCGAATTTCTTCTTTAAGGTCCTCAATTATTTGTGATTTATTTATTTACAGTTTATCCTTAAGATAACTCCAAAGTAAACCTACCAAAGGTGGTCAAATACATGATCTTGGCGGCAATTTATATCACCTCGCCGCGAAATAACAGGACCATTAAATTTTTCTTCCAATACCTGCACAGTTTCATTGCCAGTGTGGCAGTTTTACCGTCTTATTGAAACCACATGACTTCCATATCTATATCGTTAATTTTAGGGCATAGAAAGTTTGAAGTAATTTCACGATATCGAACTCCATTAACGGTTAACGGTATCTCCATTTTCATTTTCGAAGAAGTAAGGTTCAATCAATCCTACAGCCGAAAATCCGCATGAAATCGTAACCCGTCGAGGATGTATAGGAAGTTCTTCAATATTTTTGGATTTTATGATCCCCAAATTTGACAATTTTGTTTATTGACAAAGCCGGTAAGAATAAAATATGTCTCGTCGCTAAAATTTATTTTTTTGAAAACTTATTGTATTGCTATTCTTATAATTTTTAAGCGTTATTGAAGCGTGTACTTCTCCATAATTTAACCTTAATGTTTAATGATAACAGCATATAAAAATTTCTACTCTGATTTTACTGCGAAAGAAATGGAAGAAAATTTAAAATAGTAGTACATTTTTGGGACATTCTTTAGATCCGATGTTTTTCTGATGGAATAAATTCGACTGAGGAATGAACAAAAGTTTATCAAGTGTTGAGCGTATTAGTAATCAATATACATAACCCGAAAACCGATATTACCATTTGTTTTAATAATCAAGCACGGGGTGTATATATTATTTTACATCATATACATGCTACTCTTGGAAATGACTTGGTGGTGCTGATAAATAACAAACACATAATACCAAACGTATTGTAGAAATATGAAATATGAAGTAGTCTTCAGTTACCTTTCTTAGTGACCGAGTACATTTTACATATCAGCATTTTATGCCACTCCTTTAAAGGATACGTGACCTTCAAGCCCCTATAGTTTTCTTCTATGTTTATTAATTAACTTTATAAGTAAAAACGAATTATAGTATAACTCTGTAAGATGTTGACAGTGTAAAACCCGAATTTATAAAATATATAATTATGCGATATAAACATTATACTATTTTGGGATTTGTGTGAAATATATGTAAAAATAAGATAATAGATTAACATTTTTGTATATAATTTCATAAAACTCCCCTAAGCGTGAAATTATATTTATTATGTAATTACTATTTATTAAGTTAGCTATTTTACAGTTCTGTTTATTTAGGATACGTACTGTACGTAGAATTTTTACAACTAACAATTTTGTGGTGAATTAACATTTAAATTATCATTTATATAACTCATAAAGAATATCTCATTATATATAATGATTGAAATATAATTGATATGTTGGCTTACGGGGTAAAATTGTTTTTTTTGGAACAAAATATTCGATAATACGTACGGAAAGAGTAGATTAACATAATTACTGTCTGTTTTGAACATATTGTTACAATTGGAGCAGTAATTAAATTAGGTCTAGTTTATGATGAATCATGTATTTTAAACTGTAGACTACAGATTGTTATTTTACGTACAGGTGGGGTGCACTTTTTGTGTGTATAATATTTGCGTCTTTGTGTGTGTGTGTGTGTGTGTGTGTGTGTGTGTGCGTGTTTATGTTTTCATATAGGGTGTATAGAACAGAATTTCTTCCGTACAGGTGCACCCCCTAAATAGTAACAGCTGTTGATATACAATCAAATATCCCCTTATTGTGGACACACACATACGTAAATATACTGTTACGTACAATTACTATAATGATTTTGCTCTTACGGTTTAATACGATAACCCTTATACCGATTATAAATTCTGAGTATAACTTATAATTTATAGCATTTTATTTTGTTTTTGTAACTGTTTTAAGATTAAATTAAATTAAATTATTTAATAATTTATTAGAATAACAAGATTTTAAAAATCATCTTTTATTAAAAAAAATCCGTTTCGTCACGCCGGAAGGCGGAGGTAGATTTCACCGGTGCTAAGTAGGGAATAAAAAAGATTTCCACCTTAAAGTTAAGAAAAACTTCAAATTTACTTAATTATTATTTTATACTATTTTATTATGATATGAATATCATAATTTTTTTTTGTCTTCAGACATTTGACTGGTTTGATGCAGCTCTCCAAGATTCCTTATCTAGTGCTAGTCGTTTCATTTCGGTATACCCCTTACATCCTACATCTCTAACAATTTTTTTTACATATTCCAAATTATCTACGTGCACAATTTTTCACACCTACATGTTCCTCCAATATTAAAGCGATTATTCCAGGATGCCTTAATATGTGGCCTATAAGTCTGTCTCTTCTTTTAACTACTATATTGTTCCAAATGCTTCTTTCTTCATCGATTTTCCGCAACACCTCTTCATTTGTCGCTTTATCCACCCATCTGATTTTAACATTCTGCTGTAGCACCCCATTTCAAAAGATTCTAATCTTTTCTTCTCAGGCACTCCGATCGTCTAAGTTTCACTTCCATATAAAGCTGCGCTCCAAACATATACTTTCAAAAATGTTTTCCTGACGTTTAAATTAATTTTTGATGTAAGCAAAGTAAATTTCTGACAGAAAGCTCATTTTACTTGTGCTATCCGGCATTTTACATCGTTCCTGCTTCTCCCATCTTTAGTAATTCTACTTCCCAAATAACAAAATTCTTCTACCTCCACAGTTTTTTCTCGCCCTATTTTTACAATCAGTGGTCCATCTACTTTATTCTTATTACATTTCATTACTTTCGTTTTGTTCTTTTTTATTTTCATGCGGTAGTTGTTACGAAAAACTTCAGTCATGCCGTTCATTGTTTCTTCTAAATCTTTTTTACTCTCAATTAGAATTACTATATCATCAGCAAATCGTAGCATCTTTATCTTTTCACCTTGCACTGTTACTCCGGATGTAAATTGTTCTTTAACATCATTAACTACTAGTTCTACGTAAAGATTAAAAAGTGACGGGGATGCGAACATCTTTGTCGGACTCCCTTTTTTATTACATCTTCTTTCTTATGTTCTTCGATTATTACTGTGGCAGTTTGGTTCCTGTAAATGTTAGCAATTGTTCTTCTATTTCTATACTTGAACCCTACATTTTTTAAAACGCTGAATATTTTATTCCAGACAACGTTATCAAATGCCTTTTCTAAGTCTATAAATGCCAAATATAGTGTTTTATTTTTTCTTTAATATTCCTTCTACTATTAATCTGAGTGCTAAAATTGCTTCCGTTGTCCCTATAATTTTCCTGAAACCAAATTGTTCTTCTCCTAATACTTCTACTCTCCTCTCAATTCTTTTGTACTGAATTCTATTTAAGATTTTTTATGCATGAGTAGTTAAGCTAATTGTTCTGTACTCTTCACATTATCTGCTCCTTTCATTGGTATCATGACAATAACACTCTTTTTGAAGTCTGATGGAACTTCCCCTTTTTTATAAATATTACACACCTGTTTGTATAATCTATCTACTGCTTCCTCAACTGCACTGCGTAGTAATTCTGCAGGTATCCTGTCTATCCCAGGAGCTTTTCTTCCAATCATATCTTTTAATGCTCTCTTAAATTCAGATCTCAGTATTGTATCTCTTTTCATCCTCTTTGACCTTCTCGTCTTCCTATTTAACACCAGTTTCTAATTCATTTTCTCTGTATAACTCTTCAATATATTATTCCACCTACCTATCGACGTTTAATTTCTTATTATAAATAGGTTTCCCATCTCTTTTTAACACATTATTAGATTTTAATTTAGTACCACAAAATTCTCCTTAACTTTCCTGTAAGTTCCGTCTATTTTACCAATGATCATTTCCTTTCTACTTCTGAACACTTTTCTTTAGCTAATTTGTACTTTATGTTTATAGTATTTCTTAATTGTCTAAAGTATTTCTTAATTTTTAACATTCTACTTTAATACCACATCACAAAGGGCTTCTTTGTTGTTTTTTCTTTTTAGTTAATTTTAGTACTTAAAAATAAAATTCTACCGAAATTATTTTATGAATTATATTTTTCTTATGAAAATTCTTTATCATTATTTTTCAACACTACAAAAAAAAATCTTTATGATATTTTCAGTTCTTCGTGCCTTGTAAAGTTTAAATTATTGTTATGTCGGTAAAAAGCTATATGTTATTATAATAGTACATTATGCAACGAGTCTACAATGATAGCCATTAATGCACGAGCGTGAAGTAAGTTGCGATATGAGCCGTGGACTAAACATTGGGATTATTGATTTAAATCAATGATAGAATACATTGTTTACGATATAGTTTTTTTTTAATTTTCAAAAAAATATATTTTAAACAATAGAGTTTTGTGGCAAAGATTGTAAGTTCTACCTTCTTTTTTTTAATATCGATCGGAGTTAAAGATATTTATTCCTCAGAATACGGTATAATTAACAAAAGTATAAAAAGTGTAATATATAAACTTAGTTATTACGTATCGGTGAACTTGCTAATTAATAAAACGGATTTAAATCAAAGTAAACAATATCCGCTTCTGATTAGTCAGCGGTTGAAAAGAGTAGCCTTTTGATCGATTGAACATCTGCATCATAAACAAAATCTTTTCATTATGATACAGGTTCCAATCGCGTAATTCAAACGTTAGAAAAATTATATTATGCTATTATTTACACATTGCTTATTTTTGCTAGAAATTATTTTTCGATCGAGATGGACAATTTAATTATTTTTCAAGTATGATGAAAAAAAAAACAATTACAATTTCATGAAGTGATGAAAACGTAATATTATTTATAAAATGTTTAATGTTAATAATATTTTGATTATAAAAGGAGATAATTTTAAGTCAAGAAAAAAAGATTACGAGTAAAGAATTTTTAATATTTTTAGTCTTATTTTTTTCTTAACGGTAATCAGACTGTAAAAAAAAACTTTTGTTTGAAAATATTGCTGGTTTTTACTTCTTACGTTAAATCATCACATTAAAAACACGTAAAGAAACAAATTAAAGGTTAAATAACATTTTTACAAAGCAGAGATAAAAACTTTATAGCTTAGAAAAACTCTACGTAATTCCTTGAAAAATTTAACGATTTCATAAGCTGTGTTTATTTCTCTAGAACAGAAGAGAAAATTATTAGGGTGAGGGGAGAAGGATGTTTATTAAATATTCATATATTTTATAAATTCAAAAGTAACTTCTTCACCTTTTCGTTCGTTTTTACTATATCGCGTTAATGAGATAAACAATAGAAATATAAACGTATAACCACACTTTTTTTGTTTGTTTTTCCTTTTTAATTTAAAAAAAATTACATTATAAAATTTTATTTTCATATTAAAATATGAATTTAAAGTACATAATGTATAGACCTCACATATTTCTTTTTTTTTAATACAGGCAAATTCTTTTATTTTATTAAGTTAACTAATTTGTCAACATTTAAGGAACAATAAAATTTTCAGTAAATTAAATATTTGATTTTGGTGTTTGTGTAAATATATTATAATCTGTTTAAAAATGTATAACTTTGATAAATAAAAATGTTTTCTCTTAATTTTGAGTGCTTCGTTAATGTAATATGTATTACAATTGAACTACCCGTTGCTAGAAATCATTTATTTTTCTCGTGATAAAAATTTAAAAAATGAATCATTCTACAAAAAATCTGTTTATTAAAATTTTTATTTTTTATTTTTTATTTTACTGAAGAAATCGTTTACTAAAGTTATCAACAAAAAGTAAATTACTAAGTACTATCCCCATATGGTGTAGGAAGGCCATAAAACAGATGTATGTGTTGTTTTATTTCTACGTTAGTGGGAATGTAAGCCTATGCGTGGGAATACGGAATATAAATTGTAGTGTATGAAAAACGACATACCTGACCGAATTCGAATCCGGAACCTTACGAATGACAGGCTGAGATGCTATTACTGTGCCACGGAAGACACAGTTACAATGTTTTCTTTAATTTCCATACTTAAAATTTTTCTAGTTATCTTATACAATATGAATAGTGAATCAAAATATTGCTGCAAGAAGAATTATTGTAAAATTCTACTCGCTTTCTGTTTTAGATTTATTACTTGCCTAATAATATAGTTATCTGGATAAATTCACGCTCAGTATTGACCTTATTATTTAATAAAAAGAGAAAAGATTGATAAAAAGTCATTCAGATTAGTTCAGCGGTCCCTAAGTTTTAAGCAAACGCGTATATACAAACAAGCATTAACACGATAATTCTGATTTATGAATAAAAATATAGATTTCAATTAATTAAAAAAAAACAAATTAAAAACAAAATACTAATTAATAAAATCTTTCGGTTTAACTCAGTTTATTCTTCACCAGATTGATGAAGAAGGCAACCACTTCATTACTCATTTTTTTCTGGTAGTTCTGGTGGTACAAGATGGCCGTTATTTCTAAATATGGCTTTACCGTTTCAGGAGTGAAAACTTTACCTTTACAGTTATTAGGTTTGTGTTTACTGTAATTTAATTATTAAAAACCTAATCTGATATAACCCTCCTTCATCCGGAGGTCCCGGGTTCTAATCCCGGTTAAGAATGGCATCTTCACACGCTACAAAAATTGTCAATCATATCCTCTGAAGCAATATCTAACGGTGGTCCCGGAGGTTAAAAAAAAACCTGATATAAACCACGAATATGTAACAATTTTCTGATTATGGAAGAAATTATTTATGTTAGGTATCATAATCATAAAGCTTGTAACAAGGATGAATCACAAGGACGACCAAGCTATTCTTACGAATAAGTATCTCAATACCAGGCCTATTAGGAAAATAGAACAATTGATGGGTCTTTTTCAACGATCCAAATAAATCATTGCTTATGTCGCGCCAAGGTCACTAAAATACAGATGATTTTCAGCTTAATAAGGCAGACCATTCGGTTTACCAAAGGGATTGACTTTCATGTAAGTGCTTCTTGTATTTCAATTATTTTATCTGCCTCATAATGTTGGGGTAACGTGACATGTAGAGTAAGTGGCTTCCTATGTAGTATAACAGTGGCTGTAGACTAAGTACCTACTAAGCTACCTTTATGAGCCAGATCCAGTGGTTGTGTTTTGCCACAATTTCTGTTTCCTTGTACGAAGTAAAGGAAGTATTGAGATCGCGAAAAATTTCTGTTTTCAGATTTTAACAGAGATATTCATTTTGACCATTCCTGAATCTATTTTGACTAGTTTCGACGTGATATTTATACTTATATATCGCGCATAAGTAAAAAATGATTAGCCGTAGAATGTTGAAATTTTGGATTTAGGACTGCTGTAACATCTAGTTATGCATCTTCCATTTTGATTGCAATCGATTGGACTAAAAGTGTCCAAAAAGGCCCAAAATAGAAAAAAAAGATTTTTGATTTTTTCTTAACTGCAGTAATAAGCCCTCACTGAAAGCTTTTCAACGATATATCATAAGTACTAATTATTATAACTGGTTCCAGAGTTATAGCCAAATAAAATTTTAATTAATGAAATATTTGGATCTTACAAGGGAAAGGCCATCGGATCGAATCCGAATTCATTTAATTTTTTTTTAATTCAAATATATTGATCTATTAATACTTATTAACCTGTGATTGTAAAAAAAATGTACAATAAATAATAATTCGATAATAAAAAAAAAAATATTAAAGAATTGAAGGATCGTATCTTACTTTCTAATGAAATAAGTTTAAATGAAGTGTAGCAAAACATATGTATGTGTAATTTAATAGGCGTACAAGGAAGTCATGTGGTGCCCACATCAGATTTTTCTATAATATTATATACTATACAATTTGTATAATATTATGTAGTTACTTTTTTTAGCTTATTATATAGTTCATCTCTGTATATAGTTGTTTTCAGACCGATGATCGGGTTTTATAAGGACTGATAGACTTTGAAAATGTTCATACTTTATGAGATCAACTCTGAAGCCTTGCCGACTGGAGGATCAGGAATCAAATTCTAACAATCAAATATTACCATAACTGCCGAATATAAGGGTAACGATGATAGTAATGACCGATGTACAGTAAAAATTTGTTAATTCGAATTTTAATAATCCAGACTCATTCGTTTGAAATACCTAACAACTTAGAGGAAAAACAACGATCGAATGGAACCGCGAGTAGGAGTACTATACAATCAGCGGTAACTTTTTCGGTTATCCAATGAAATGATGAAAACAATACTGATATTTATATTTTGTTTATAAATGCCAATTGTAACTAGTCGGAATAAAGAAAAGAACTTGTTTAGATTTAAGGTTAAATGACCCGTGTGCGGACAATTAGCGATAGTACAGTTTGAATAATTTATTGAAACCTGAACCAGAGAAAGGAGTCAAAGTTGTGGGTCAATGTTAGGGGAGAGTATCTGTCAAATGACGTTAATACTGTTGAATGGTTAATGTAAGCTGATGGACGAGTCGACACTATATCTCTGCCTCATTGTCTGTGTTTATGTATTCTAACTTTCACTATCGGTAATAATGCCAGCATAATTCCTAATACCGTAAGGTTTGATAAAAGCAGATCGTTGTAGTTTCACGATCTTTCAGTATTGATGAGTTTTTGTCGATGTGTTATCTAGCTTATTAGGTTACAGATCGGTGAGTTTATTCAAGTACGCTAGTAGTATCAACTATCATATATTTACAGGAACAAATTATATAAATACGCAATTTGAATGTTACTATAGACTTTTCTAAAAATATGAGTTTTATAATTTTAAAATATTTTTATAAAACAATTAATTTTGTAATGACAAATCGAACTAAATTTAAATTTAATGGTCTATTTACTTAAGGTCAAATTGTTCTCAGTCATTTTTGTAATAAGTCCTACTTATAACTTGTGTGATGTTTTAAGGCATCTGGTATACATGTTTTAAAATAAATTATTAAAAACTGTATTAAAAATGAGTATATCGATTTATTATACGAGTATTTTAATTTTGTAAAAAAAACCACAAAAAGGTTGACACGGAATTGCTTATGAAAAGCTTTATCCAGATTTAATTTGCAAAAGAATTTTAATAAACCTATGTTGAATATAAAATAAATAGTCATGCAGTCAGGTAATTGTGTCATTATGTTATTGGCAGATTCTAATACTGTAACCCACCGGTTTGGTCTAGTGGTGAACTCGTCTTCGCAAATCAGCTGATTTCGAAGTCTAGAGTTCTAAGGTTCAAATTCTAGTAAAGGCAGTTACTTTTATACAGATTTGAATACTAGATCGTGTTTACCGGTGTTCTTTGGTGGTTGGATTTCAATTAACCACACATCTCAGGAATGGTTGACCTGAAACTGTACAAGACTACAGGATCCAGCTAAGCTGCAACTTTTATCCCCACGCCGAAGGCCGGGTCTCGGTCTTGTCTGTGCCTTATGCTTCAAATGAGGGGTTCCCAAGAGGATTCCCCACCGGGACTGGTCTTAACCCCCCCCCCCCCAAATGGATGACAGGTTCTGAAGATCTTCATCACCACAGGGAACTGTCATAGCGGTACACGTCATGTACGGAGTCCCCAACTGATCATCGGAGCTAGCACACCAAGGCGTGCCAGTCCTTACAGCTGAGGCTGTCCAACGCTTCCCGCAAGAAGCTCCTTCTCCGCTCCTTAACATCGTTAGCTCAAAGCACCGTCCAAGAAAAGAGGCTGAACGCATCCCACGAGCTACAGAAGCAATTATGTGAGTCAGTAAGGATGCAGGTGTCAAGCCGGGAATCCCTGCACGAACTCTATATTATTTTTCAACTTGTGAACACTTTTCTTTAATCCACTCTTTTTCGCTAGTTTGAAATTCCTGTTTATAGTGTTTCTTAATTGCCGATCTTTCTTTTCACCTTCTTCATCACTAGCATTCTTAAACTTTCTACTTTCATCCATCAGCTGTAATATATTCTCTGATATCCAAGGTTTTCCACCATTTCTCTTTGTTCTGCCTAAGTTCGCTTCTGCTGATTTAAGAATTTCCTTTTTAACATTCTCCCATTCTTCTTCTATGTTTCCTATCTTATCATTTTTACTAATACCTCTTGCGATGTCTTCCTCAAAAATCTTCTTTACCGCCTCTTCCTCAAGCTTCTCTAAATTCCACTGATTCATCTGACACCTTTTCTGCAGGTTTTTAAACCCCAATCTACATTTCATTATCACTAAATTTACCATGCAGTCGGCGGTAGCTTGGAGATACTCTACATATTTTATTCTACTTCTTCTGTTAATTCATTTTGCTCATACTTTTCAGGCACAATTTTTTAAATTCATTTATTCAGTCATAATTTTAAAATATCGTGTAGCGTGCATTGGAGCACAATAAACAAATGATTGATTCATGAATTTCTTTAGCGACAACGATATAGTAATACTGATATTTATTATAAAATAATATATTTTAAAAATCGGCAAAGGGTTGCATAACTACCGGCTTCGCCCTTGAAGGCCTGTCTTGTCGTATGTATTACGGTTCTGCATTACAGAAATATTTTTTTCTTATTTTTGTAATTAACAAAATAATAATTTTATCTAATAACAAATATTACGCTGAAATATCTTTTTCTTGAGCTCTATTCGCTAAGCGAACGTTGGCTATCATAATTTTATACATCGCTGTTCTGAAAGGAGATGTACTCGACATCTCAAACCTTTGTCTCAAATGTTTTAGCCATATTTTCCTACGCCTGCCTCAATCACGATGTCCTGGTACCTTTCCTTCGATAACTAGAGATATTGATCTGGATGTCTCATAATGTCGCTAAAATAGGGTAATTTCTGAATTTCGACTGTTCGTTTGGTTCTTTTTTCATCCGGCTTAGCATGCTTTCATTTGTTCCCTAATCGTCCAACGCACTTTTACATGACCCCATCTCAAAAGTTTCAAACTTTTTAATCGATGTCTCAGTAATTGTTCAAGATTTTACCTCATACGTACAACAAAACAGAGAATACGTAACATCTGAGCATTCTTATACGCAGGTCCGATGAAAGGTCTGGTGAAACCAGGACATTTGTACGTAGGAAGAAAGCTGATCTAAAAGGTCTGGTGACTCGAGGAGACGGCTGGTCTTCTTAATTCTACACTTATTTTCAGACTGTGATCTTACCGTTCATCCATACTACTCCCCAAGTAACATACTTTTCACCCTTTCTAGCATCGCACCAGCTGCCTGTAAAATGACTCCGCTCACTTGATCCTCACTGACAACTGTGTTCTTAGTCATTTTTTTATTCAGATTTAAAACCGTAGTTCTCAAATCTCATAACTCGATCTAAGAGTATTTTCATATTCTCTTGAGTTTCCAATAATACAGTATCATTAGCATGTTGAAGGTTAATAACTTGTATACCTTTCTCTCGATATGTCAAGGATTGTTTGAACAAATGTCTACAATAAATATTAAAAAACGGGGACAGAATACTATCCTGCCTCACCTCTCTTCTTATATCCATTTCCTCAGTTAAACCACCATCGACTCGAACCCATGTCTTTTGATGCCAACAAAGATTAGATATAATGCATTGATATTTCTCGTCAATTCCTGAGGAATATTACAATCTGAACCATCTGATCACAACTAAATCTGTCTGTCTATCACTTTCTCAAAGTCAGTGAATATTAAGAACGCTGTCACGTTTACATCTCCTCTTCTTTTATGAGGACTTGCAGGGTAAGTTGAGTTCCCAATCCTTTGCGGAAACCAAACTATGTTTCTCCAATTTCATTGTTAAACATTCTCTATACTATTTCGTAGATTCCCAAAAATTCTTTAAGCACATGACTCGGCAAACTTATTGTGCGAAGATCTACATCGTTACCTACGTCTCCGTCTATTTCTGCTAGTACTGAAGAAGCCGCTACATTATCTGTTACAGTTTCGTGCGTTTCCAAATCTTCGACAACCTCGTGATAATCTTCATGTGTCAAACACTGCATTTGACAACGATCGATTTTGCGGAGTTATTGCCCCATTCCATTACAGATTCTTCTCGCATGCAACTTAAGTAACTTCGCTAGCCTGTGGTAAAAATCCTGCATATCGAAATCAATTTTTTACAGTCAACGGAGAAACCTGATTCCATAACCTTTATAACATAATTATAGCATCCAGAATTTCTGTTCTGTTTCTTTTTTTTATCTAAATCCTGAATAATTTGTAAAATTAGTTTTGTTTTTTGTAATGGACTTTTACCGACTTGATCTAAGGGCTGTAACACCGCTGTTATTTTCAGTGGTAAGAACAGTAACTTTATACGCGAAGGATTTTCGACGTGTTGATGAGCCGGACACATGTCAATGAGCAGCAGTGTTTTGTAATTTTCAATCTTTAATTCACGGTCCCATTTTCGTAATCGAGACGTAAAGAATTTACTTTTCATCCAAGCTTTCTTGTTACAGGAAGCGATTTCAAACTTTTAAAACACCGGGGGTTAGCACTTTTATCTATAACCAGAAGTTTTTTCCAGTTCAGTTTTTTCCAACCATCAGTTCCAGTCATAGTTGTAGCAATTGCTACTGTTAGTCTTTCTTTTGATAATTTTCCACCCGAGCACGTTTCGCCTTTAAACCGAAGGGTTCTTCTTGGGCAATTAAAAAAAAAAAGACCGGACCAGCATTACAGATTTCTTCGTCTGGATAACTCTTCTTTTAATTTTGGCCAAATGGTTTCTAGCCTTTATTCTGACACACCGGTTGGAGCTGCTGCGGCCTCGCCGCTTATTCTCCCTGACCCAATATCGTGACGCTGACGGAACCGTTGTATCCAAGCTGAAGTTATTTCACGTGGTTTACCGAATTTGCAGAAAAATCGTTCGCTTTAATTTGCAATATAGCCCCGCTAATAGGGATATCAAAATCCCTCTGGTATTTAAACCATTTTAACAGCGCTTGATCTACATCATTATGTGGACTAGGCCGTAATTTCTTTTTAAATTTTTCGTAATTTTTTCACGGATCTTCTATATCACCGATATTTTCGAATGACCTACGTCTAATTCTTGGGCAATGTCCTTATTAGATTGCCATTCTCTAACCGCCAGATAATGTGCACCTTTTCCTCTATCTACCGTGACTGTTTTTTGGGAAGTCATAATTAAATCACTATTAAACGAATTACACAGGAAAATACTGTACCCGCACGATATGATACGTTCACAGCAAAAGATTAATAATAACTGAATGTGGCTGCTTCATTTTAAAATAATTTGGTACAGGAAGAATATAAGAAAAACAAGAACTATTGTACATATGCAGGTAAAAAGGAAAAGGTGACTCATTTAAACCGTCAAAATATTTCTGTAGCTACAATGTAGATATACCACGTTACTGATGGGTCACTTCCGTCCGTCTTTATAAGCGATAAAATGTTGCATTGCAGTAGGAAAAATAACTCATAATAACTGATGTAACTGTAAACAATATACGAGTGCAAACTGTATTTATATACAAACAACCAACCAAGATGTTTAAAACATAAAAAAACCAACCAAGAGATACGTTTTTGGCCACTATATGCGATTTACTATTATATCCGATGTCGCTATAAATCATATTTACAGGTATGTCCAAAAATTAACCCGAAAAAATTACAACGCTTATTTAAATTTTATGTGTTATACCTATAAAATATAATTATATAATTTTCAAAATCTTAACGGTATTTTAATTCTCTTCAATAAAAAAAAACAACATTATTGTTTTAAATATTATACTATGAAATAGTAATATTAACTATGAAATATTAATATTATATTATGAAAATATAATTAAAAACAGATTCGATATAGGTTACACGAATATTAGTTAAGTTTGAAACAGCTTACTATTGAAATTGCATTTTGATTGGTACAATTACATTATTACAATACTTAAAACAGATGTACGCATAGTTTTGATATTAAACTCGTTAAGTGTCTTATTCCTCTACAAGTATATACAGTCTTTCTTTTATGAATATTTGAAAAGAAACGGAAATGACCCCTATCAAGAAATAATAACCGTAATAAATATTCATGTTAAGTTACTATCAAACGAAACAGTTTTATTGATTTCATTTCTATTATTTTAGTTTCCACACACGCACATATTCTTCGTCTTAAAAAGTTCGATGAAACATGATTTTTTTGTAGTCCTTTTTTTTACATTTGTGTGTTTCATTTTATATAGAGTATTTATTCATATATTTAATTATACGTAAATAAATTCAAGCCAGGCTTATTACTTTAATTATGGTTAATATGGGTCAACTACGTTTCTGTTAATTTTTCTTCTTAATTCAGAAATGCTGAGAATTTGAAAGAAAATGGTTTTTGTTAAATATATAATGAAATATATTTAGTCCTATATACATTCTAATATACATGGCTATATAAATTCTAATGAATCAAAAATGAATAAAAAATTCATTATATATGTATATATATATATATATATATATATATATATATATATATGTATATATAAACATATATCGTTTACTAAAATATTCTATAAATTTAAAAGAAATTATATCTACACAAATATTTTTAAGAAACCTAGGTTCACTTTTACATGATTTTATTTTTTTAAATTATTTTATTCGTATTTTATATAATTAAATACTTTTAGGATAAATTATATCTAAAACCTTACAAAAGATGTTGTCAAATTTTTACAAAACCAATTTGATTTATTTTTATACAAACAGGATAATAACTACAGAGTGATTTTTGACAACTAATAATTCTGCTTTTACACCTTCATATTTTATAAATAGGTATAAAATGTTTTCATCTAAATCGGAAAATTCAGTACTTTTTACTTTGTTGGACGATAAAAATTTGATTTGTCAAATTACATTTTTTCA
This sequence comes from Lycorma delicatula, assembly GCF_047948215.1. Taxonomy (NCBI): domain Eukaryota; kingdom Metazoa; phylum Arthropoda; class Insecta; order Hemiptera; family Fulgoridae; genus Lycorma; species Lycorma delicatula. The sequence continues at coordinate 62,793,242 of NC_134462.1, forward strand.
ATCTAAATATCACGACTATTCAGCAGTCGGTTTATTAGTGTTGCGTTGAAACGCCAAAAAAAGTATTCTTGCTTCTAAAACTCATTTTTAATTAGGATTTTTGTCACTCTTTGTTAAATCTGAAAAAAGTAGTGATGTTAATAATATATTATATGAAATTAGTATTAAATTAAACGAAACTGGGACGCATGATATCAATTTAAATATTCTTAAAGCTGAATACAGTAAAATAAATTGCCTGAATACAGTAACATAAATAATAGAAGGTATACGGACTTTTACAGGCTATTTATGTTTTTTTTTCTTTAAAATTCCTTCTTTGTTATTCAAACAACCTAGCTAAAAAAATATTGGTAAGATAAATGTTATTTCATAATGTTAAAATCGAAATTTTCTAAATATTTAAAAATTTTTAAAACGATTTCTTGTAGAAAAATAATTTTTAAGTTTAATATTATATATTTTTTTAAAAATAATTTTTGTATTTCATTAAATAAATCATCATGTATTTCAAATGAATATTGTAATACTGAAACAAATATCACTCATTTTTTTATTAGCCAGCAGTATAAGCCACATCTTTTTGCTGGAATGTTTATATATTTAAAACAATTAAGGTTTCTTTGAGATTATAGTTTATAAATTTTGCAGATATTAACATACGTAAAGTTTTTTTTAAACAAGAAAAACTGGTAAACCCTAATAGTTATCTTATTTTTGGCATGTCAATAGGAGTCTTCTAAAATAAATTTCTCAAGTGAAAAATGAACATTTTAAAATGCTCTCTACAAGAAATTATAAAATAATGAACATTCTAATGTATCTTTAAACTGAAAAAAATTGCTACAGAATTTTCAATCCTTTTCGCGATCGAACCTGCAAAGGTCACACATACATCCACGCATATTTCTTTTCAAAATTCTTTCATTATTTCCCTAACTTCTCTCTTCTTTCTTTGGTCTATCCACAATTTTTCCTTTTCTTTTTCTCTGGAAATTTATATTTGTCCATTAGTTTTTTAAAAAATTGTCTATCAAAAGTAACTTTTTTTTTGAAAATATTTTTTATAATTTTAGATTTTTTTCCAATTTCTTTGAACTAACGTTTTCTGGTTTTTCTTTTTTCGAAAAAGTAAATTTTTGTTTTGTTAATCTAGTTTTATCCGTTCGTTCTGTATAAGTTATAAAATTTGAGCTCACTTTTTGTCATTCTATTTTTTTAAATTTTGGCAGATTTCTACTGTTTTTTTTTTTTTTTTTTTTTTTTTTAATTAAAAAGTTTGTTTTCGAGTTTTGGGTCGCAGACTTTAAAATAATTTTTTTTTCAACTTTTAATAAATTTTTTCCTGTGAAATTCTGTAGCATTACATACTACATAACGCTTCCAGTAAAACTACAGTTTTATAATGTCTTAATTTCATATTTTTGGATAAGGATTTCTTATTTTAAATGTTTCTTGGAAGATAATAAGCCACTTCCATTTTTGTGTGTTTCCAGTTTTATTCCATCTTTTTCTAAAAATCTATTTGGGGTAATTAATAATATTTTTTGACTTTTTGATTGATTCGTCTTTTGAAATTTTCATTATTTTAATTACTTATTTATATCTTTTTTTTTTTTTTTTTAAATGAACCATTTGAAATCTAATCAAGAAATTTTAATCCCGAATTATTATATAAAAGTTTAACAAAGAAGTATTCAGGAAGATGCAAAATTCTTCATAGTTTTTTGTACTTTTTCTTAGGTATCAATCAGTAGAGCAATCTGTTTACGAAAAAATAAGAATTGAAGTTTATTAATGTTTTAGATGCAGATTCAAAAAAACATTGTTGTACTGGTTTGTAAAATAGTCCCTTACATTTGGCTAAATCCAGGTTTGAGTTCAGATTTTATTACCAACGGTTATAAGGTATTCATTCGTCTTATCTTGTTGGATATACGGAGAAGTGGAATTTTATCATAGATTTACTTTAAAGATCTTTCAATTAATGATTATTGAAGATGTTAATGATTTTGTTTTTGAAACTGTAAAAAAATTATTTAAGGAAATTAAACATTATTTTTAGAAAGTAAAATGTTAATTTCAAGGATGATACACCTCTTGATCGATATATCAGTCATGGTATTATAAAGGATTAACTACGTTTTTTTTTATAATTCGGCTTTATATGAAAATGAGCCAAAATCTTTGATGACGAATAGAAAACTATAATCATTTTTATGTTTTTACTCAGCCCTATGATGGGTGGCTTTACTACGTTGTTTGATAGAAAGAATACGCTCGAAGGTTTCTTATTATACTTTCCATGACGTTTAAAAACAACGTTATATAAACATACATGTATAAACAGTTTATGTATAGCTAATGTACTGTACATGCCTTCTAGAGTAAAAGATAACCGTTTACTTGTTCATTTTTTTAAACAAACTATATAAGTGGAGAAGGGTTATTTTTTTTTTTAGTAGGAAACTAACGTATGGACACAGCCGACTAAAGGACATCAGACGAACGAAAGGACGGACATCTTTGTGACGTTGAAACTGATGATTTTGTTCGTGATGACGACGATGTTGATGATATGATGAACAGAATGTAAAAGCAAGTATGCTTAACGTCAAGTGGAGTGTTAGATTGATGAACGATGATAACGTATACTAACATTCTAAATGGAGAAATCTGATCGAATCTCTGTACTCTTCATTCAGACTTCTTTATATGAGTTCACCTTTAATGAGTACAGGTCTAATCTATTTCTTTTTTGTTTTTGAAAACTCTGCATACATCCTAAAGCTTTACTATTACAACTGACTTGATATTTTATCGTAACCGGGTCCAAAGGTTTTTTCATTATTTTTATGATCACCCCACTAAGCCGAAGAGATTATTATAAATCGATAAAATTTCGAACCGTTATCAAAATTTTATATTACTTCTGGAAGTTTATATTTATCAATTTTTACATGTTATATTTCGTTTTATATATTTTTTTTTAATTTTAATTACTCAATATTTTTCCTCGGGAGTTGTGGGATAGTATATACCACAACTTTCCTTTTTATAAGAAATGGAAAGTATACTATTCTCGGGAAGTATAATGTATCAAAAATTACTTTTCATTTTTTTTGAATTTTTTGCTCCAGAAGGTCATTAAACGTCGTAAAATGCAAAAATAAATCTATTCGTTCTAATTCATATATTCATTTGTGAATGTGTGTATATGTTTATGTTTTAGTGTTTAATTGGGTAAATAACTCAGGACTGACTGGACTAAAATTCTTGAAATGTGACATGGTGAGCAATAGGTATGGAGTATTGATTCTATTAAGTTTGGAATCTGAATCTTAATCGGGTGGAGAAATAGAAGGAAAGTGGTCATTCTTAGTTGTAAATGGACTTGAAAGTGAAAATTCTACTCGTATGATTTCTTTTAAAAAAAACGGATGATTTTGATATTATAAAAAATTTCTAATGCGTTTTCCTAATTCAAAAATAATAGTCTTATAGCCAAAATTTACAATTTTCTCCAAGTCTGTTAGGTATTTTCTTCAAACTTGTTGCGCATACATACATGTATAAATCGTTTAATTGTTGTTGCCATTCGATTTTGGAATTCAGCGTCTCACTAGATAATGATTATATTTATGTTTTATTTTGAGGAATAGTAATCCAGTACTTAAATTTTGGTGTATACTTGTAATTAAATATCTTCTTTTTTCTTTTTTTTTTTGCTATTGTACTTTATTTACAATCGATCTCTACATACATCGAAACCATAAGTAAATGGATTGATAAATAATGACATTAGTAAACATTATTAAGAGAAACACATCGTAAAATATCGATACCAATAATTTAAATTACTTCTTCACAGTAAATAATGAATGCTGTATTTACCATCATAACCGTTATAACAAAACATATAAAAAGTAATCACAAATAATAAATAAAAACAACAGCTTACAATAGGAGGAAAATTATTAAAGAAGTTCATAAAAAGCTGTAGTAAAAGAATTAAAGTTAACACAAACAAAAAAATAGTAGAACGATTATTAATTTAATAATTTCTGACGAGAGTGTGACTGATCAAAACACACTCAATATTACTCAGTATATCGATAATAGTAGAATAATTCTAATCTGTGGGTGTATTCTCACTCGTAGAAAAATGCATAAAACAGTAGAAAATTATAAGAAAGTAAATCTAATATAACAAACTAGGTTATCAGTAATAATTATTATCTTAGCTGCCAGCAAAGCAGCGGTCTTATCGTTCCAGTCTTGGAAGGTAAAATTCATTGTCACGCAGCATACGTCCAACACATTTTGCCTTTTTATGTCTAATATTCCTACTGTTATCCAATAGATTCACTGCTAGGTGGTTAACGTGTTCATTTAGTTTAGATATGTATTTCGCACTAATATGTTGGATTCCTCACGATGTACGGAATCCTTAGATATTCGTGGAGCTCATTGTTTCATACAAACCACGGCGCTTCCGTGGATCCTTAGTACTTCGTTTTGGAACCTCTGGATGATCTAAGGTTACTTATAGTAACCTTATATAGTAGTTTGTCCACGTTAAACGACGATCCAGATGCAGTCCCAGATACCGTACATTGTTCGTATATAGGATGGAAGCATTACCCAGGTGGACCTGTGGAAAATAACCTTACTTCACTGTAAAGGTTACATGATGTGACTTAGCCACATTTATCTTTGTCTTCCATAGCCATACGTTAATAAGATCCAATTCGTATTGCATGTAGTTTACCTGAGGCCAAGGTTTGTGTCATCGTCAACCGCCAGGTCATCCGCAAACTACGCGACTGTCATGTAGTCCGGGCAGGAAAGTTTTACAGTGTAGATCAGAAATAAAGTAGACCCAAAACTGAACCTTGTGGGACTCCTGAATGAGTATAGATAAAGTTTGATAACTCCTTGGTTATATCCTTTCAGGTTGCTGGATAGAACTAAATAAAACGGTTGAGTAGGCTCAGTTTTAACTTATAAAGAAAACCAGGTAGCCAGGGTTTGTCAAAGGTCTGTTGTACATCTAGGAAAGCTGCCGAACAAAATTCCTTCCTTCCTAGACATCCGTAGATAATACTAAATATTCTATGATTCTGTTCATTGGTTGAATGGACGCTTCTAAAGCCAACTTGATGACCTGGAATAATATCATTGCCTATCAGAATCAGCCACAGCCTGCGAAGTATTAATAAACTTATAGGTCGGTTAAATAAGTAAACTTATAGGTCTACATGAGCACACGTTGTGGATGGGATTACCTGGATTCAAAACCGTAATTATTTGGGATAATTTCACTCTGACAGGAAGAATGTTGTGCGTTGAATCGCATTAAAAAGATGAATTATGCAGAGTAATATCAAGGATAGTAACATAATTAACATTTTGCAGTGACTGAGTGAAAGCCTGGAATCTTTTCAAGTTCCGCCGTTTTTTTAAATTCCTTCGATATCTTTACAGATGAAAAGGGTTCATGGGGAGGCACAGTGTATTAAGACTATTTAAGAATTTAATAATGCCTTCTTGACACCCACTCTCATCACATGTGGTTTAAAGGATGCACAGGTGAGCAGCAAACAACTCGGCCTTTTCGCAGCCGCTACAAGATGCCAAAAGGTCTCAATGGTGACCTCAGTGGAGACGACAGAGGAGATCGGTTGAATTTCACACTGTGGTACGGTTGCATGCAGTTATTCTTAATATGTCCATACTGCTGGAATCAATACAATTCCAGGACACCTCCTACATTCTTCAAACCTAACACTCCAGTCTATATTTTTTTGGTATCTAGTCGTTCTAGATCAATAAAAAAGGTAGGCAACAGTTCCTTCGTACTTCGATGGCGGTCGTTGACAATGCCTGACATTCAATTCTAATTTTGATCATCTCTATCGGAATAGAGTGTTGTAAATACCGCAACACAACCCGAAACTCCCTTTCGTCCTTCCTTGTAAAGGTTAACCCTATAATGTTGCCTTCCCTGACCAATCGAATCACCTTTGTTTAAGCGTATATTTCCTTCGAGATCACTCTTGGTTGATTGTTATTAATCACTCGCACAGTAGTCCGATTTAATCACAACCGGTTCTAATAATTCATAGGATTTTAAAATGACTGTATTGCAATACATATAATTGATGGGGGTTAATAGTTTTCTTCTGATTAGTTTGATCTTTAATCTCTTCCATAGAAAGGTGTTCGTATTGATTAGAAAGAGCCAAGTCATTACTAGCGACAGTTTGTGACACTCTCGGTGTGCGCAGGGTAGGTTCACTTTGCCACGTATACAGTCTATTTGACCCGTAACGTCAGTTTTCCCTTCACTCCCCGAGATATCACTGATATTTCCGATAATGTCATCTTTAATAAGATCGCGATGCGTCGTTTTTCTGAGGTCCCTGTTTGAACTCATTAGTGATCCTCACTTTCTGTTGTTCTGTGAGTTATATTTTACAAATGTCGTATCGCCTTTGTTAATTGATTCACCAAGCAGCTGATCCATAACAACGTAATAGACGTTAGGTTTTCTAGGTTAAGTTCTGCGAAAATAAGCGATTTAGGTCCTTTAGAAATCATAATAAATAGAAAACTATTTAAACTATTCTTTTACAATACCCGAACTGTAAACTTAAATCAGCCTTATACTGTTACACAATTTTCAAAATTGCATAAATAAATCTGCACTACTACGTAAACAAATCTTATATCCTCCTGAAATATTTAAATAGCTAACTAAATTTTTTTTGAGTTACGCAAGCGGTAGATTTATTAGCACTGTACATATGTTCTCGGACTTGTCTCGATAAATACGAAACGTTTGGTTTGTCACTACACTTTGCCATGACGGTATATGGTATCTTCAGTGAAACTAAACAGTAAATTTTATGATTCTTTAATCAGTAATTCATGTAATTAATATTAACCATAAAACTTTTTTTTATATTAAAAGTCATTTCCGTACTCGTTTCGCTTCTTGAAATCTACAAAGGGTCTTCGCTTTTTACTGTTAAAACAGTGAAATCATTCAATAAGAATACGCGTCGTGGTGACTTAGGTGATTATTTAAATATTAAGAATTATTCGTATATTTGACTAATTATTATTCGCATGAAATTTTAATCTAAATTTCCATAAAATAATAATTTGGATAAATTTGTCTAATAAACATAAAACGTTTCCTGAAAATTTAAAACGATAACTCTTAAAAAACATGGGATACAGATTAAAACTTTTCTAAAACAAAAAAATTTGTAAAATTTTAGAAACGTTGTTGCTGGTCTTTACAAGTATTTAAATTTTTATACACATTTAAACATGAACTTTTGAATTAGAGGTGAAAATCAATTTTTAAATCCTGATGTATTTATACTATGCTTTTTTTTATACCGAGTGGAAATGATACATTTATTCTATTTTTAATGATATTCCGATGAATATTAAAAAAATTATTGTAATTTATACAGAAATAATTAATAAAATTAAAGTCTATAAATATATTTTTTAGAATAATTATTTTATATGATGATGAGGAAATTAGGTTGAGTTTTTTATTTTTAGTTAACTTACTTTAGTGAAGGTGGACATTATAAACTGAAGGGGAAAGCGTCTCTGTTCTAAGGGTCGATTCCCGAGGGATAACTTGCAGTAAAGTCCAGAGTCCAAGATGATGACAAAGATCCTAGCACAAACTTTCTAACTTGAATCAACTTTTCTATACAATCCACTTAGATTTTATCGAATACGCTCTACCACTCACTTTTATAACACTGATCAGTTTTTTCAACATGTCTATTACTCGACAAATAATAAGTTAAACCGTTTATTTTTTTTTGAAATCTTTATCTAATGAAGTTTAGAAAAGAATAAATAATTTTAAACGTTTATCTGCGAAATTTACATCGCTGATGATGAAATTCGATTGATTATAATCCGATATAAAAATTAAATCAAAATAAAACAACTTTTTTTTTCTAATACACATATTTATAGTCACATCAACAATTATAATCATTAGCAATTGTCAGTGTATTGTAACTGTATCTGAAAATTTGCAGCCTTGAACAAACCTCAAGTTACTACTCCTGAGACGTGTGGTTAATTGAAACCCAACCACCAAAGAACACCGGTATCCACAATCTAGTATTCAAATCTCAATAAAAGTAACTATCTTTATTAGGATTTAAACCTGAGGACTTCGACTTCGAAATCAGCTGGTTTACGACGACGAGTTTACCACTAGACCAACCCTATCGGTTAAAACAACTTTTTGTAGGATATTTGTTACATAAAAGTTAATTATTATAATGTTTTATTATTATTATTTTTTTATTTTTATTTAGTGAATATCTGTTTTATTTCATCGTCATCATTTAACTAGTTTTATCCGATTCTTTTTTTTATTTTTTTAGGTGTAAAATAAAATTAATAAAATGTTATATACAGTAGTAACAATTGTAAGTATCAGAACTAAACTATCCTACTTTCCCTCCAAGAACATTGAACGTATGGGAGGAATAATTTGTTACAAAAAGAAAAGATTCAATCAACAAATTTTAACGTCTTATAAATTCAAAATAAATACGGTATACTGAAAGTTAGAATAACCAAATGTATTTAAAATATATAACTGTATCTTTCATTAAAATATTATTGACTTTTGTGACTATTCAGACAAATCAAAATGCAATTAATTTTTAAAAAATTAACATTTATTTTTTTATCAAAGCTTTATAAGTATCATAATCTGCTATACCAAAAATACGCGCAGGTAACGAATTTCAAAATTTGACTATCATTATTGTCCAATGTTTTATCCTGACACAATTTCATTAATTTATAACAGTTCATCTGGTTGCTATCTGATACCATGATAATACTTTATATGTGGAAAATATATATTTTTATTCATTAACAATAATTATTTCGTACAATTAATCAGTATCTAGTATTCCTGAACTTTTAAATAGAAATTTTGCTGGCTCAATTTTACTTTTGTCGTTAATTATTCTCGTAAATAAATTTATTTTGTAGCAATAGAATTCTGATATTTGTTCTAAAAACAGCATCCCATACCAAAATGCAATACTGAAGATGAGAATGATAAAAGTTAAAATACGTAAGCTTCAGTATTTTCAAATAACAAATCCTCTGTAATGCCACAAATATTTATATTTTCCTAATGTGTACGTTGCAGTTTGTTCAACTAGTGCACGATAAGCAACCCCCTTCACGGCTCAATGAGATGAGGATGATATGTATGACGTGTAACTGAGGTGTATTGTTATACAGACTCAAGTCGACCATTCCTGAGACGTGTGATTAATTGAACCTGTCTAGTAGTATTCAAATCCGTATAAAAGCAACTAGCTTTTACTAGGATTCGAACCGCAGAACTTCGCAAATCTGTTAAACAATTAATGACACAAATTTTAACACAAATATATGAATTATTTTTCTAAGCTACTGGATACTGGATACTCTATCCATTTAATATTTTTATCGATTGATATCTCTAAGTATTTAATTTAATTTTTGTAACGCAAAGTAATTACTCATTTTATTATTTTTGCAACTTTTCTCATGAATTTTCAAAATAGATTCAGAAGGTTGACCGTTTTTATTCAATGACAAAGACAAATATTGAATCTTCTTAATATTCAGAGTTAAGCAATGATTTTTTTAGCCAACTGCTTATTATTTTTAGATCCATTTCGGCCAGATTATGAACTGTTTTTCAATCCCTGCTATTAAATACCACAACTATGTCTTCCGCAAAAGTTTGCCTTTTCCGATATCTAATCTACAAAATGTTTCATGTTCCAGCGAAAACAATATCTGATAAAGTTCCGTTCCCTGAGGAATTGAAAGATTCAGGATTTCGAGAGTTCCTTTTTATTTAGCATCAAAATTTGTCTGCCGCCATATTTTATTACATCCTTCATACCTGATTAAATTTATTATTCGTATTTTATTATTGTCTTGTACCCTGTAATCTTCCTTATAGTTCTAAGTTTGCTAAATCAAGTGATTTCACGATAAAATCAACCGAATTAGCAATTTTTAACAGATTACATCATAAATTCGACTTTAAATTTCTGCTTTTAAACAGGTGATAATTTATAAAAATTTAACTCTTATAACGGGTGATTCAAAGAAACGGGAAATTTAAAAAATTAAATAACGTTAATGAAAAACTTTTTTTAGAAAATGAATTTTATTTCATGTACTTGTACAAATGTACAAGGACACATACATTAGGACACATACATTAGGACACATACATAGGATACATACATTTTAGTTTATTTTTTAAAGATGACATCTTGCAGGTGACCTCCTCTTTTACGTAAACACTCACGAAGTCTCTTCGTTAAATTGTTCATGGTCTGACGTAACATCTCAACTGGAATTTCCGCAATTGCTTCTCGGATCTTTGCCTTCAGTTCTTCCGTTGTAGCAGGTCTACTGTAGAACACTTTGCTTTTAAGGTGACCCCACAAAAAATAATCGCAAGCTGAGAGATCAGGCGATGTGGGAGACCATCTAATGTCACCATTTCGTGAAATGACACGTTGTCCATCCACAGTTCGTGAACAAACCCTTCGTTATCGTTTATCTTCTGAAACATTACATTACAGAATTGTGCTCGCACAACTGCATTGTTCGGTTTCAGTTCCTGGACGATCTGCAACTTGTATGGATAGAATTGCAAGTCCTTCACTAACATTCTTCGAACACTTGAACTATGCAATTGTAAAGATGATGAGAGACGACGGATTGACCGATGTGGACTTCGTGTGACAGCATCTTGTAAAGCTTGAACATTCTGTGGTGTACGGACGGTTCGCTCACGGCCTGGAGGTTTCTTTTTCATTGCCAAACCAGTTTCCTCAAAATTAGATATCCATGTTTTAATTGCATGTGCTGATGGAACACGGTCGTGCCGTCCCAGATTAAAATGACGGCGAAATTCTACACGCGCTCCCTCCACACTGTCATTTTTTTTTGTAAAACGCTTTGATAGCAAATGCACGTTGCGCACCACTCCAAGGATCTATGACAACTAAATGGCAGGTTAGGCTAGAGAGGTTGGCGCCACTTATCAAGTGGTACCAATCGCCCACGGCTACCAACACAACTTTCAAAATTTCCCTTTTCTTTGAATCACTCTGTATTTTGATTATTTTAAACATTATTGTGCCACTAAACTTAAGTCTAGTTTGTATTTAATGCACTTCTGGGCAAAAAATATTTATTAAATTCAGTATTGTAGGGTATCCTTTTTAAGAGAAAAAAATTTATTTGTAACAGAGTTCAAAAATATAAGAAGTTGTTATAAAAGAACTACATTTTTTAAATTATGATTTTTGAGGCTAATCCAGGGAAGTTTTCTTTAGGAAAAGAGGTTAGCAAAGTCTATATTACAAACGAGAGAGTTAAGTTAGATTTTCAATACATACTTCAGATTTTATTAAAAACTGGAGAAGTATGAATAATTTAATAGTTAGATAGAGAAAAAAACAGAGTTGTGCAGATTTGGAAACGTGAAAAAAAATAATGAAAGAAATTAAACTAGAAAAACAGATGAAAAATTGATAAATAAAAAGAAATTGAAGAAATTTCCAAGAAAACATAATATAGAAAAAGCAGAGTATGATGAAAAAAAGTAGACGAATAGAAGTTACTGCATGAAAATGGTTTAAAAGAAGGAGAAGGAATAAAGGTAGTTGTAAGAAAAGGAAAGAACAGGAAATGATGAGTAGTGAGGCGAAGGAGGAAGGAGGTGAAAAATTCTTTCTATCATACTGGTTGCTGTACAATACAACATTTTTTATACAATTTTTTACGTATTTTTTTACAGGTAATGATGATAAAACAGATCAGACCCAAACTGGGAATCGAACCCAGGATCAATCGAGAACTTCCATACAGAAATAATTATATTCTAAAAATGTTTTACCAATTTTTTGTGTTCATTAGTAGTGATGATCTTTAATTACTCTTCCTAAGAGATATAATAACAGAATGTACTCTGACTTTCATTATGACAATACTTTATAGTGTCGGATCGATTGACTACTTTCGCTGATCTGCTTCGTCCAATTGTTATTTTGATAACCATTATAAGTTTTTAATTAAAAAATTGCTGTTCCAAGACAATTAAAGTTGTTTTAGGTACAATTACTTAGCACTAAACTACATCTTTACGCCTTTACAAGCGGAGCCCATCTCATCAGTTTGATGATTTTTTATGTAAACATTAAGGTATTTGTGAATTATCTTTATTATGATATTAGACGATTATATTACAGATGATGATATAAAACTGTCGTTATTCCTGCTTCTCTGTAATTTTTCTAGAAAATAGATAAACTATTAAAAGATAAAACTAATTAATTACGAATATAATGTATATGAATTTAATTATCATAAAACATTTTATTGGAATTTATTATTAAAATGTAGCCTATATCAGAAAGTTATAAACCTAAAAGACCATTACTTTTAATAGACAACGTAAAATACTCTCTTTAAAGCTAGCGATGATGTTAAAATTTTATTAGCAACTATAAAAATAAAATAAAGTAAATAAATTTGGTTGGTAATAAACCAAAATAAATGTCTTCTTCCGTTATATTATAACAGGTTAAAATAGAAAAGGTTTTTCTGTTTTGCTTATCGCATTTTTATTAAATATGAATTTACTTATGAAATTTCTCTTTTAGTTATAATTACTGAAAAATTATAGTGTATTTTAAAATAAACGTTTTTCTATGTATATAGAAAAACATCATCATACACTATCAACTAATAGTGTATCTTTTATTAGAAAAATAAAACAGTTAATGCTATAACCCATGTATTTAATGGCATGAAAATTTCTCTAGTAATGATTTGATCGAGGTTTTACCAGTTTTCCATTCAAGGAAATGCTACGACAGTTCCTTTTTTATTCTGCATTAGCACATCTATTCATTTCTAACGCGATCTATTTAACGTAATGACATATAGCGTGATCAGAATAGAATATTATTTATTTTCCTTAAAAAAAATGTTTGACTGACGTAGCTAAATTTTCACAGCAAATTATTACGAGATATTACCCCCATTTGACTCTATTTTACCACCCCTTTAAGATCAAGTTTCCAAAAGTTTAATAATATCAATACGTAAACGTTATTCAACCAAATTTGAAGATTTTTGGTGAATTATTCCTTAAGTATTAACCCTAGAAAGTGATGATTAAAAAGAACCCACACGCATAACATGTAAACGAATATAATTTAGCTTCCTTTTTTCATTTCTTGATGTTTCATGATCGTCCTAAGATGTGGAAGGTTATTTTTGGTATGATCAACATACTTTCTGTTTATTTTAATCTATGTTATAATAACTACCATAAAAGTAAAAAAATAATGAAATATCCAAACGGATAAACTATTTTTCGGATTTCTTTATGATTACATGTTTTTAAACGTAGATAAGAAAAGATAGTCTCCCGATATTTGATGCTACAGTAGCATCCCCGTCGCGGTTTCTCACGTGCCGCATAATTATTTGCGCTTCCCGTCGCGGTAAGCGAATATTTAGCTGTTCATTTACCGTCTAGCCAGACAGATTCTCTTTGTTCATTAAACTCATATTGTGAGTGAGAATAATAGTGATAAATAAAAATTTTTTCAATTTATAATAGCTATCAGTGTATTGTAATTTCTTCACAGAAACAGTTTAGTCACTACTAACTGATTTTTTAATTTCCAGTAGCGGCTTCGCTCACGAAGTACTCAAAATTACAATCACAAATTACCATCACAATGTTACCAAATCTCATAAAGATCGATTCAATAGCGATAGTATAAAATGGCAAAAATATTTTTAAAAAAACCTTAAAAATATTAATTTTTTAAGATATAATATTAAATTTTCAATTTATTTTCTTTACTCCTTAAAAAATCGAAATTAAAAAAACCCGAAAGTGATTTTTTGATATTTACTGAAAAGTATTTGCAACGCCAAATCGAGAGAATATCTCGTTTAGTATAGCCGGAAATGTTTTAATGGAAAAAATTTTCCATCATTGTTTGAATTTTTTTTCTTTTCTTCACCCCTTTCAAGGTTAAATTTCAGAATCTAGAATCTGGTTTTTTGATATTCATATAAATATTACATACACCAGTAATCAGGTTTATTTCTTTATTTGTCACAGAGAAATTCAAACAATAGTAAAATTTAATGTTGCCTCATTTTAACTTTTTAATTGGAATTTCAAAAAATCCTTTCTTAGTGTCCACTTACACCATATGAAGAACGTATAAACAAATTTTCCCCAATTTATCTTCAATAATTTTTGCTAATTAGTCATGATATGTTATATCCGTACCTATAAAACAACTTGTCCTGATTCAGTAACGTCCAGAAAACACTTAAATTGATGGAAATTTGTATTCACATTTTTCTTACGATGTAAGTGCATACTAAGAAAGGATTTTTTGAAATTCCGAGTTTAAAGGGTTGAAATGGAGTAACACTGAATTTCACAATTTTTTTTTTTTTTTTTAATTTTCTCGGCAACAAATGAAAATATCAACTTGATTTTTGGCTCGTGTAATTTCCACGTAAATATCTAAAAATAATTTTTTAGATTTTCGAAATTCAACCTTGAAAGATGTGAAGAAAGGTAAATAAAATTTGAACATGATGCAAATTATCCCAATTTTTAATTACGAAAAAACGAGATATTCACTAGATTCGGGCTTGCAAATTCACTTCAGATAAATATTTAAAAACTATTTTCGGGTTTCTTCGAATTTCGATTTTTTAACGGGTGCGACGGTTTACTGGCCGCGATGGCCATCAACCAACACAGCCACTGCTACTGTTACTGTCTGTGCGACACGACTGGCTATATCTGTATCTGCTGTATCTACCTCCGGTTACTTGACTAAAAAACATAAAATTTAAAAAATAATTGACAGCCATGGGAAACGTTAGTAATCATATAGTGCGGGTGAAATCGTGAGTGGAAATGCTAGCCTATAAATAGAAAAAATTAAAAAACTTCTCAAAATCAATATAATACTGCTATGAGTTTTCAAATAATACTAATTAATTGAATTTTCTGTATTCTCGTGTATCGTGTGAAAATAAATGACTCAAATAATTTTAATAAAGGATCACTTTTTTCAATTTTTTTATCGAATTTTCGAAGAAAAGTATGGTATTGCTTTCGGTAGCGTGGTTATAGCAGGGGGTGGGGTGGAAATGACATTTCTTTACGTTTTAAGGTATGAGGAATGCAAAAATATCATTATAATACTTGAATTGGGGTTTCCTTACACACATCTCTGCAAAAAGTTTTGAGGCTCAAAAATCTTTAAAACTGATGGATAAATTTCATTGAAATTTAGATATGCTGTATTAGTGTACTGAAATTATACATGTGAAAATTTGATGAAGATTGGTCGAATCGTTCTTGAGTACGTTCAATTTAATGTTGAAAAAATTTGAGAGGCCAACTTGGAATCTTGTTCGTTATGATGCTGCAAGTTGGTGGAACGTTGACATTTCTTTATCTACGTTATCTACCGTTAGCAATATTAATCAGAATTTAAAACAAAATATTAAAACCAAATTAAATTAACTTATAGTCGGTATTCTTGCACAAAAATTTTTTTTATAGATTTCATTTACTTATTATCTTCAATTTATTTCATTCAGTATTACTCATATTTGATACTTTTTTTAATATAAATTTTTTAATATAATTTTTTACTATTATTTTTTTATTATTAATTTTGTATTTTATGACACTTCTGAATAAGGTTAGATACATTTTCCTTCATTTCTCCAGGAAAAACAATAAAGTAATTGCTTTAATTATAACAGTATTTGAATACAATATCGTACCAGTTCCTGATATGGTCTGTTTAATCTGTTATGCATTGATTGTAATAAAATATTTATTTATTTAATAAATTCAGTTACTAACTAAAGGTAATATGACATAAAAATGCCTATTATTCTGGATCCTAAAAAACCTCGCACTTTACATGAATAGCATTCATGTTTTTCCCCAATTAATTCATTTTTTAAATTCTTAAATTAATAAGTTCTTCTGATTTATTTAAATATGGAAATTAAGTATAATGAAAGGGAAATTTAATTACTTCGGTTCAGTAATTTTACAGAAGACTTGTTACGTCCTATTACAATAGCACAAGTAGTAGAAATTCAGAATATATATATAACAAATTTGAAGTAAAAATGTAAATCAGAAGTGAAAACAGAAGGGGTTAGTGAAAAAGAGGAAAGTGGAGGGAGTTAGCGGGGAGGGATTTTAGGTTTGAGAGTAAAGTAAACAAACAGAAGTACAGACAATGAGTGCAACAACCCCCTTCACTTAAGTCTTTATTGTGCTTGCAACCCCTATCACAGTCATCACAGTTGTCATCATCATCATCGTCGTCAACATCATGCTGTCATTTATCAAGCAACAACGCTTTTCACCCTACGTAAAATAACATAAGTGTAGTGCAACTACACTTTTTGTTATTCTACACAATTTTCTGTACATTTATATTTGACTGTAGTGCAATGATTAGTATACAAATTATAAAATTTTTTTCCCCAGTTTAAACTGCTTATACATATACATAAATGTATGAGTGTGATATATGATCTATTCTTGGCTTTTTATTTACTCGGTTTTATTATTCCTTTACCTACTTTAATTAAGAATTTATCTATAAGTTCGACTTTTGTACTTTGCTGACTAGTCTATATAACGTAGTAGAATTATTGTCATTATTAAAATTTAAACAAAATTTTAGGCAACTCATTTTATTGTAAAATATGACTTCTTCCTTGGACTGCATTTCATTACGTTTTGAAAACAACTGAGTTCAAAAATAGTCAAATTTAGGTTAAGAATTCTGTATTTATATAATTATATTTTTTGTGGTTTATTTGTATTGGCTTTTATTTGGATTCATATCTTAGGAAAAATTTTATCCACAATTATGAAAATTGCTGCGGTAATTCGTATATAAGGGAGATTCAGTAAAGTTTCTGAAAATATCTGTTGAAAGTATGAGGATATATTGAAGTGGGTTGACATTCATCACTGAGTTCGTTAGAACTTCGTCGGTAAGAAGCGACGAAGTAAACGAACTACGTTTGCAGTTCTAAACATGACCTAAGGTAACAGTGAAATGAAAATGGGAAAAAAATAACCGTGAAAACACTATATTTCAGTTCAGTTAGATTAATAATAAAGAATACTTTAAAAAAATACCTCGAATTTTGATGACAACGTTTTTTTTTCCATCTGATGAACCGCGGGACTCGAATATGTCATTTTATTCATTTTTTTAATGTACCTTTACGAACTGCGCCGCAAGATAGCTTTACTTAATAGTCTAGGTAGCGTACAAAAACTTGATAATGTACTTGAAATAATAAAAAATAAAAGATAATATACTACAGCTTGTTTCAAAAGTAAGTGTTTTTATATAAATGGAAGTACTGAAGACGAAACAATTTTTTTTAATTCTCATCAGTTCTTTAAAAAAAAAAGTATTAGTTTACAAGAGATAATACTAGTTTTATTAAAAAAAGGAATAAATAAAACAGAAATAGATTCGATTGGTAAAAACGAATCTAACTTTCCTATCTATGAATATCATTATTTTTATAGTTAGATTCGATTGGTAAAATCGAATCTAACTATAAAAATCGAGGGTTACACTTTCAAAGTAATAAGTGCAATATTACATCACGGATTTTCGATTCAGGTAAAGGATTCACACGATTTAGTAAAGGTCATTATACTAGTTTTATTAAAAAAGGAAAAAATATTGTATGAAAATATGATTATCCACAAAAAAAATTGGCCGTGAAATTCAGTTTGTTTGTTCTAAGACAATAAATTTTAATAAAAAATCCATAAGGTAACAATCAGTAATTCATAAAAAAAAAATAAAAGAATAATCTAACAAAATGCAGATTTCCAAAAAATTGCAATGAAATTTTAAAGTGTACGGTAAGAGTCTTGCAGATATCATTTCTTCCGCTCAAAAAACCAAAATTTCTGTAATATAAATAGAACTTTTTTTAACAAAACGACACTGATATCAAAAAAGGTAAGACAGTACATTTGTATTATTAAAATCTGTTATTTAGTATTTTCTTTTAAAAAAATGCATGTTAAATATATGTAATAGACAATAGATATACAATAATAGATAATAAAGAACCTTTAAGCATTCCATATTATAAGCAAAAATAAAAAAATAAAAAATTTGTTACAATACTCTTACTAGCTAGGTTTCAGTTATTGAACAACGAATAATCATAAGATTTTTATTATTTCTGTAAACGTGATATGTATATAAATGTAAATATAAGTTTAATATTTAAGTAAATATTTATATAATATATAAATTATTATATATAAATGTAATACATATCACATGAATAATCTAATCATGTAATAATCTATTATTGCATATCTATTATCTGTTACATATATTTAACATATATTTTTTAAAAAGAAAATTCTAAATTAATAACAGATTTTAATAATACAAATGTAGTGTCTTACATTTTTAATATCAGCATCGTTTTGTTAAAAACAGTTTTATTTATATTACACAAATTTTTGTTTTTTCAGTGGAAGAAATTATATCTGCGAGACTCTTACCGTATGGTTTAAAATTTCATTGTAATTTTTTTGGATAAACTGTTTTACTTTTTATGATTAATAATTAATAAAAAAAAAATAAAATTAAATTAAAATCCTTTTGCAGTTTAGAAAAATTTTTTTCTAAAAAGGTTTTAGAAATGTATGCTGGTGCAACAGATAATAATATATATAAGTAATTCTTTTAATTCTAAAATAATTATGGTTTTTAAATATAATAATAATAATAATAATCTATAAACTTATCACTGGGGATGATTACATAACTTTCGGTTCTCTCTAATACTGGAAAAGACCACGCAATCAACATATCGTCACCAGATCTTTTTAAAATTGTATATTCACTTTTTTCTTCGGTCAAAAATGCCAGTGTTTAAATTTTCCTTCGGATTGTGTTACGTTCAACTGTTTACCAAAAGAAACTGGGAAATTTCTGTCGTATAGGCCTACATATTTACTTTCTCTTTCTATTTTCTCTTTCAAGAGAAAATATTGTAATCGGTCCAATTTGGTCATATGCTATTTTCACGGGATCTCGACATTTTGACACTTAAGGAACCCATAAAACCGGATGAAAATTTTCTGGATGTTCGTATGTAAGTGTGTGTGTTTGGCCTTGCACTTCTTATATCTCCAGAACTACGTGACCGATTTTGACCAAACTTGGTCAGATAACTTCTATTTATTGATCCCATTAAATTTTCAACTTAAAAGGTCAACGGGATGAGGCTAGGGTGAGGTTGTACAGCAAAGTCACACGCAATATCTCGCCTAACTGTCTTATTTTTCTTAGGCACATTTGTTAAAAATTAAAAAAAAATAATATTTGCAAAAAAAAGTTTGCAAAATCCCATCTCTATCCCAAAAAATGATTTAAACAAACTAGCGGCTTAGTGGGTTTTACTGCCTCAATAGCACCTTCTCTCACCACAAGGAGCGTTAGTGTAGCACTGACGTGCAGGCATTTTAGTCGTCTGCTGTATTGTGACGTCACAGGTGAGCGGTAGAATTAAATGAATGAATGATACTTAAAGAGTAAAAAAAAAGTATTTAAAATAGCCGCTACTACCTCCACACCCGCGCGAATGAAATACGGTATGCGAATGCAATTTAATTAGAATCATTGAATTAAATAAACAAAAAATATTATATTTAAATAAAGTGATAAATATTTTTTATTAAGTTTTATGTATAACTCGTGCATCAGAAAATATACCTTTCGGCACGCCGGAAGGCGGAGTTAAATTTCACCGGTACTAAGTAGGGGGATAAAAACGATTTCCTCCTTAAAATTAAGAAAAATTCAAATTTACTCAATACGACAATGGTTGCATGTGAAGAAAAGTTTCACATGTTTAGCATACGATAAGGCCAGTAAGAAGATGGGGTTCTTACAATTGCAGCAACATTTTGGTCATTCCTTGCCGTTAGGATTGGTGATATCTAAAATTGTTTCAGACAAAAGTTTTAGGTAATGTTTAGAGGACTAACGACCACTTTAAACCGATTAAACTGTGCATATTAAGGGAGATATGATTTTTTTTTGTCTTAGAAACCCCATTTTTTCCACCCTGTGGGTCAACGGTTGGTAATATCAAAAAACTTTATTTAGATAGGTTTTAGGCTTTAATCCAAGGAACTTTAACGAATTCAATATTTTACTTAATTAATAAGAAAGTCATAGCGATATTTTGTTTTTTTTGATAAAGCCCCTCATTTCCATCCCAATGGTCCAATTTTGCCCATTAACGAACTCGACCGAGATTTTGGGTCGTTATATTTTATCTATTAATTTGGAAGTGATTGGTGCAAAATTAAGGCAGTTATCTATAAAAAAGTGTCTACTGGAAAGTGAAATATATATATAAACTGACGGTGGTTTTTGGGGTCTGGGGGATGTGAAACGCAAAGATATGTCGAAATTTCCGGATTCCGGAAGTCAAATCATGATACCCATTACAATAGTAGCTTTCTTATGAAATCTCCATAAAAGACTCGTGACGAGAAAGTCCAACTGTGTTGTCAATTTGTTTTTTTTTTTTTTTTTACTTGATGAACGAGTAATTATTAGGATAATTTATCAGAAATAATATTGTTATTAGAGTAATATGTTTGCGGCTATATAATTGCAAAATTTTAGGACGCATTTTCATGAATAAGATACCACTGGGTTTGTAAAATTTGAAAAAAAAAATTAATGCAAATTTGGAAAAAATTAAAAGGACTGGTTGGTACTCTTAAGTACCAACCAGTATTTTTAAATTACTACTTTTTAAATTTTTTAAATACCTCTATAATATTATTTATACAGGCTGTTACTATTAGAGATCGCATGTTTTTTTTATGTTTCATAATAGTTAGGACATGTGAATTTAATGCTTTCCGATTATTGGCTAGATCGTCCTTTATCACCATCTACAGCTTTTTGTTATCCTTAATCTCCTTTTCTCCTTTTTGGGTTTTGTGAGGGTTGGTCGGACCCTTATAGATATCTACTTAAGATACCAGCACATGTACACATCCTTGTTGGATTATCTTGGAACTATTCTTGCTGTAGTTACAAAACAAGTCAAATGGAAAAAGTATCTGATGGAAATTCGAGCTACTTAATCGTTTTTATAATATTTTGTCACATGCTATCGGTTAAAAATCCTTCTAAATATACAAATCTTTTACTCATAAATAACTTACTATTTTTTTTTTTTTTTGTCTTCAGTCATTTGACTGGTTTGATGCAGCTCTCCAAGATTCCCTATCTAGTGCTAGTCGTTTCATTTCAGTATACCCTCTACATCCTACATCCCCAACAATTTGTTTTACATACTCCAAACGTGGCCTGCCTACACAATTTTTCCCTTCTACCTGTCCTTCCAATATTAAAGCGACTATTCCAGGATGCCTTAGTATGTGGCCTATAAGTCTGTCTCTTCTTTTAACTATATTCTTCCAAATGCTTCTTTCTTCATCTATTTGCCGCAATACCTCTTCATTTGTCACTTTATCCACCCATCTGATTTTTAACATTCTCCTATAGCACCACATTTCAAAAGCTTCTAATCTTTTCTTCTCAGATACTCCGATTGTCCAAGTTTCACTTCCATATAAAGCGACACTCCAAACATACACTTTCAAAAATCTTTTCCTGAGATTTAAATTAATTTTTGATGTAAACAAATTATATTTCTTACTGAAGGCTCGTTTAGCTTGTGCTATTCGGCATTTTATATCGCTCCTGCTTCGTCCATCTTTAGTAATTTTACTTCCCAAATAACAAAATTCTTCTACCTCCATAATCTTTTCTCCTCCTATTTTCACATTCAGTGGTCCATCTTTGTTATTTCTACTACATTTCATTACTTTTGTTTTGTTGTTGTTTATTTTCATGCGATAGTTCTTGCGTAGGACTTCATCTATGCCGTTCATTGTTTCTTCTAAATCCTTTTTACTCTCGGCTAGAATTACTATATCATCAGCAAATCGTAGCATCTTTATCTTTTCACCTTGTACTGTTACTCCGAATCTAAATTGTTCTTTAACATCATTAACTGCTAGTTCCATGTAAAGACTAAAAAGTAACGGAGATAGGGAACATCCTTGTCGGACTACCTTTCTTATTAGGGCTTCTTTCTTATGTTCTTCAATTGTTATTGTTGCTGTTTGGTTCCTGTACATGTTAGCAATTGTTCTTCTATCTCTGTATTTGAACCCTAATTTTTTTAAAATGCTGAACATTATATTCCAATCTACGTTATCGAAAGCCTTTTCTAGGTCTATAAACGCCAAGTATGTTGGTTTGTTTTTCTTTAATCTTCCTTCTACTATTAATCTGAGGCCTAAAATTGCTTCCCTTGTCCCTATACTTTTCCTGAAACCAAATTGGTCTTCTCCTAACACTTCTTCCACTCTCCTCTCAATTCTTCTGTATAAAATTCTAGTTAAGATTTTTGATGCATGACTAGTTAAACTAATTGTTCTGTATTCTTCACATTTATCTGCCCCTGCTTTCTTTGGTATCATAACTATAACACTTTTTTTGAAGTCTGACGGAAATTCCCCTTTTTCATAAATATTAACTTACTATTTATGAAATAAGTAAACTACATGTAACAAACAGTAATTTTGATTTAACTATGAAATTTACAACTACTAATGAAAATTAATACAAAATTGAGAAGCGATTATGACAATGAGATTACATTTACAAAATCAATAATGAACTTGATACAAGGGCTGTTTACTTCTAGTAGTTACTAAAGGAAACTGGTTTACACATTAATAGTGAGTAAATGACATCTGTTTTCTCTTCGCAACGAACTTACAAAAACAGCTTCTCGCACATAACCGCAGAACAGAACAGTGTCACACTTTATCACAAAACTAAATTTACTCGTGACATTCTCTTCGTTTAACTTTACATACACACTGCCACTCGCTGGCCCGCGGCAATTTTCTATACTTAGACTTGCTTGAAGTAACAGCAGCTGACTTATTTCTCATGCTGATTCAGTTGTAATAGTTTTAAAACATTTATTATTCGAACAAAATATTTTTATTTTCCATAATTTTTTTTTAAATTTTAATCTTTCTATTTTGTTCTAAAAGTTCTTTCCATTGTTCCTCTTTATTATTGATTATCAATTTATCTTTTCTTTACATTTATTTGTCTGATTACATTGTTCCTTTAGTATCTTCTTTCTTTCTAGTTCTCGCACTTTCCGTTTCTGGAAACTTCTCTACTCTTCACAATATGTAGCGGTATAATTGCTGGTACGGCACGTAAGAAAGTCTTAGAAGACTTAAATAACAACTGACATTTTAAAAACAGAAAATTAAAAATCTAAATCCCGTTATATGAATTTTGTTTTCTAAACCAAAATGTTTGATTAGTGAAAAAATACTATAAAAACAGTTCACGTTTTATGATCGTGAGAAATTTCTTAGATAAGGATGATTATATGGCAAAGGAAGAGCTACAGTTTTACTCTTAATCGCTAAGTCTATGAATTTAATTTACAGTTATAGAGTTTTATTCACAGATCATGCGGTTATGATAAAGAATTTCTCTTATAATTATTAGATTATCCGTATCAATTTAATTTAAGTTACCTTTGGTATAAATGCATATATAAGTGTTTTTTCATGTCCATAAACTCTTAAGAAAAATTTATTCGTCCGTATTTTTCAGCATAAAAAATAAAATATTTTCAGGAATATCATAGATATCTGTAATATTATTCGTTAATAACAATGATTTTAAAAATTAATGTGGTAAAAGCACCTCCAAATCTATTAAGTTGTTAACTGACTATAAATAAATAAAATATATATATATATATATATATATATATATATATATATATATATATGTATTATATTCATGGTCGCGTGTTCGCGGAAAATGTTTATATAATTGCAATTTATTAGTTAAAGAACATAAGTAAACAGACAAATCAGTAATAGTGACAATAGTAATAATAATAAACAACTCACAGTTACACTGATAGACAAAAAAAACGTTTTTAATGCTTCTCTAAGTGTGATACCATTTCTTGAATTGCTTTTTTGCTTACATTACAGATCTGTAAATACAATTTTTCTTTCACCCTTAGTTTTAAATAAATTACTCTTCAAAAAATTAAGGGAAAATATGGAATGGAATGGAATGCAAAAGTGGCGGGAGTTTAACAAATTCTCCCTTAAATCGCAGAGCCTGGACAGTGTCCCTTGATGCTGTGTGATTCTGTAATCGGGCGTGTTTAAGGGTCTTAAATACTTTTGGTAAAAAGTCTTAATACTTTTATCCAGAAGTCTTGTATTAAAAACAATAGTACAATAGATAAGACAAGTATAAAGTTCTTTTACTGCAAATACCTTTGCTGTTCATAAATAAACTATCCTGACACTTTATGAATGAAATTTAGTACATTATCACTTTCATTTATAGTCTTATAGTAACTTACCGAACCGTTTCTTGTCCTCGTGTACTGGAATTATTTGGGACGTCACCGTAATTGCGC
The DNA here is from genome assembly GCF_047948215.1 of Lycorma delicatula. Lineage (NCBI taxonomy): Eukaryota > Metazoa > Arthropoda > Insecta > Hemiptera > Fulgoridae > Lycorma > Lycorma delicatula. The sequence continues at coordinate 62,817,986 of NC_134462.1, forward strand.
AGAACTTAGTTCACTAGAAATTCACTTCTTTACTGACCTCCTCGCAGAATATTCTCGCTGACTGACATCGCAGATTCACATCTCGCCAACTGACGTCGTAACGTCTCGCTTAGACTGATTCGCAGAACCCCCGTCTTGCCGATTCATTTCGCAGACTCTTCTCGCGGAACTGATTTCAGCTAGTCTTCTCCGGGGTATTTATTCTCCTATCCTCTTTACCTGCCGGACCGGACCAAACTCGAAGCTTGAGAATGATCGTCCGCTCTCACATTTTCCTACAATATTCCAAACTTTGGTCCGGTAACTCTTCTCATGAAAGGACATGTGTTTAGTGCGTCAGTGGGCAGTATTACAAAAGACGATTGATAAACGAACCTGCTAACTTTAATAAAAGGGTTTCTTTTAGCCTCTTTCTGGATTCCTCCCGTTATATTTTCTACTACTTTCTTTTTAATTGGCAGGAATCTCTTACATCTGTCGGTTTTACCGGTAGAACGAACATCTGTCCGTTTTACCGGTCTTGTTACAACATATATGTATATGGATTTGAGGGCATATAGAGTGTTCCAAATTGCATGGCAAAATCTCAGATATGATTCTGTAGTCAAAAATAAGAAAATGTAGTATGTAATAAACATAGGTTAGAAAACCATTGTTAATGTTGAAAATCATTATTAAAAACTATTATTGTTAATGAGTTTTGGTTCGTCCTACTTTTTGCTTCCTGAATGAAATTAAACCGTACTATAATTCTTGGGGTAGAATTTGAAGGGTAAATTTGGTGCTTTCTTATGATTTTTGATCTAAAAAATTGAATAATATTGGTTTCAGACTTCTATCTTACTTAGATTTTAAGAAAAACTGGATGAAACACAAACAGGTTTTGTAGGAGAATACACTTTTTTAGTTCTCGAACAAAATAACTTTCTTAATTTACCAAAACAAATAAAAATGTTTAGTTATTTTTTTAGAGAGTTTTCATTCTGAAAAAAGAAGATGTAAACTCTTCTATTAAACGTCATAACGTCTATTAAAGTCAGACACAAATTTTAAAAGTTCAATATTATTTAGAAACAAAACACAAACTGGATTGGAAAAGTGATACGATTTTAAACAGAACAATTTTCATCAATGTTTGAAAAACATAATGTAAATGAAAACGAAAGAAATCGAATGAATAGAAAACTTAACAGAAATATAAAAAAATTAATACAAAATGAATTTTAAAAAAAGTCACATAATTTTTGGTTTTTTCTAAAAATTATTAAATATCAAATTGGTTACTTCATAAACCTGTAAACATTTCTTCAAAGCAGTTGATAAGTGTGGTCCCATTTTGTCCAATACATAGTTCAGCTGTGCGAATCCCCGCTAGCCAGGTACGTTTTACTTAATTTTTGTTTACTTCACCATTAATTAACAACATTTGTCAACCCTCCAAATGAAAACAATGATATCACCCTTTCTGAAGACTGACCGAACAATAACAGCACAAAAACCGTTCAAATGAATCTTCAAATGTTAGATGTTAGACACTAAATTAATTGTTGATCAGCTGTTATTGTCAACCTATGAAAAAATAAAAATTCTTAATAAGTTTTAGAAGTGTTTCTTTCCAATGTATTTTTATAATTTTTAACTTTGTATGTAAATTGTTCTGTTTAAAATCGGGTCACTTTTCCCATCCAGTTTGTGTGTTGTTTCTAATTATGGTTGAACTTCTCAAATTTGTGTTAAATTTTATTAGATATTATTTACATCAATTTTCTTAAAATTAAATTCTCTACACATTTAACTAGAATCTTTTACTTGTTCATAAGTAAATTAAGAAAGTTATTTTACACTAAACCTAACCTAAAAAAATGTATTTTCCGATAAAACGTTTTCGTGTTTTATCCAGTTTTTATTAAAATCTAAGTAAGATAGAAGTCTGAAACCAATATTATTCAATTTTTTGAATTTAACTTCAGATTCAGAAACTGACATTAAGTGAGATAGAGGTCTGATACCAATTTATTAGATCAGAAATCATAATAAAGCACCAAATTTACCCTTCGAGTTGTACCCTAAGAATTTTAGTTCGGTTTAATTTCACATAGAGAGCAGAAAGCAGGGCGAGCTGAAACTCGCTAACGAACCGTTTTCTGACCTATCTTTATATGAACTTTTTTTCTTATTTTTGTTTATAGAATCATCTCCTGAGAGATTTCCTTGTACTTTTGAATCACTCTTTATATAGACAGAATTATTTTAAAATCATTCTCTGTAATGAGTCACTGTCAGTAGAGTAGGAGTAATTTTCCATAATTATCACAGTGTTAGGGAGAAAAGCATCTTCATATTAGCAAATAGAAATTTTATGAACTTTATACTATTCGAAGAAAGTTTCCTCCTAAATCAGGAGTTAAGGCGACAATGAGTATTAAATATTTTCCAGAGGGTTAGAGATTATTAGATTCCCAATCCCAAAAATAAGAGCAAATCTTTTTTTTATCTGTTTACACTTTCAAGTAATTGACTTAAAGATCTTTAAAAATATTATTTTCTTTAAGAAGTACCATCAAGGTAGGAACAGTTATATTTTTAAAAGCTTTGTCATTTTTTTTTAGATTGTAATTTCAGGATCCTTTAACTTAATTTTTTCCACACTAAGACATTGTATATTGTAACTACTGAATTTGTGTTAATTTTAAAACTTTATTAAATAGAATTTCTTCAATTATTTTTTGTTCTTAAGTTAAGAAAATAAGTAATGTTGAAAGGATAATAATCGTTTTTATCTTTAATAATTAAGGGAATAATTAAATTTTAACCTCTCTGCAATTCTGAAAATGTTCAATATTGTTATATAGTTTTCTTTTACTTTTATTAAATTTTAACTGACAACGATTTCATTTAGGGAAAACAGCTTATTTTTTTAAAATGAAATATGTCGTTAGGTGCGTTTTTAGAAAATCTAATTGACTTATAATTTACTAATGAAGTTAAAATTTGCAGTATCTTTTCTTAAAAAATATTTTTTCGTTAGAACTTGTTCAAAATTAAACGGTTTTTTTATTAAACAGAATGGAAAGAGATAAAATTTTAAACAATGTTTTAAATAATCGTTTATTAAAAAAATTATTCTAAATTTCAATGGGTGTCCTATATTTCTTTTTGAAAGAAGTAGTTGGTTTTTCTGTGATTTATTCGCTCGGTTTGTAGAAATATTTTTTAGCAAACTATTTCACCGGACGTGAATTAATATTGAAAGAACAATTCAGATTTTAAGTTGGATGTTATTCCGGTTAAAATTATAATCTATACATGGAAGAACGTTTGGTAATAATGTTTGTCATTTAATTCTGTTATTTAATAACGATCTCCTTTGTATTTTATTATGTTCTGTGTAACCTACTGGAAATTCACATACGAATATTTTTAATACTCTGTTAAACGGAAGTACTATTAGTGGGCTATTACTGTGAGATAATTCTGTAATAAAATAGCTTGGTCGGTATTTTATTTTATAAGGTAACCAGTAATCAATTTTATTTCAAAGAAGTTGTATGAAATTTCAGTTATTAACAGTTAAATTGACAATTGTAAGGTACGCTATTTTTTATTTTTGTTTTGTATGTAATTATTATATTCAGAAAATAATTTTTGAACGGAAAGTATGTGAACTATGGTTAACATGATTGTATATTATATTATATACGTATATAATAAGTAACACATGTTAACTCTCGAGTACCACTTCATTAGAGCAGTATACTGTGGTATAGTAATAATAATAATAGTTATACAGGTAGTAACATAGGGTGGTATTGATATTGCGTGTCACCTGCACGAAACGTTCAACACGCGGTAGTAGAACACGGTACAGGAAACAGCCCTTGTTACCCCTATTTCCTCTCTTCATCATCATCAAACTACCCTCTCCTCATCACCCTGTTTTGCGGTGCACCCTGCACACTCGTACACACATTCAGATTCAACCCTCCACTTTCTCCACCGCTTCCTATACCTACCCCTCTCGCCTTCCTTCCTAACCGACCATCCCTTTACGTCGTCATGTCGTGGAATCAAATCAATAAGCTACCACCACCTGAGGCTATCAGACTATATTGTGCACTGTCCAACGTACCGTATTGTGACGGTTAAGGAATTCATCGGACAGGGTTTGTTTTGTAAAGTGTACTGTACTATTTAAAGTATCTTGTACAACAATAACGACTTTGTTATGTACATTCATTCATATCCACCTGAGAAGAAGTGCGTGCTTGAATGTAGTGTGTTTAAGCGCGAGATTGTGGCTGAATGATTTTATATATATATATATATACACACACATACACCTTTACAAATATATTTGGTGTTATCAGTTTGTATATATATCGCGGAAGAAAACTTTCCAGACAAAATCTGAGAAAAAATTTTTCAAATAATATTTTTGCCAATTGCATTTTATTTCCAAGTCCATTTTGATTGTGTATTCCCCCACCCGTTAAAATCAATTCTGACAATTTTAAGCATTCGAAAAATGGATTAAATAAAAGATACTCTGTAGTATGGAGGAAAATTTATAAGTAACTTCATGATAAATTTTGAGTTAAAATATGTATATAATTTAGAGTGCTTTAAAAAAGAAAATGTTATAAGGTAGAAGAATATGATGGGCTATTTAAAATAATAATAAAGCAAGTTTTGTTAAAAATAAAATAAATAATAAAATAGATTTTAAAAAAATGTCATAAATAAATTCTTTTCTAAATCTTTTTTAATCTTTGTCTTTAGAAGTCAACCGAAATTAAGAACCCTCAAAAATTATTACCACCAATCCAGTAACCCTTAATTTTTCATCCGTTTAATTAATTCATAATTTAAATAAGAGTTCACAAAGTGTTATTTTGTTTAGTTTTTAGTACGGTTTTTAATTTTTTTTTTTGGTTTTTGGACGGCCTTATTTTTTTTTCATTTTCTTGTTCCGTTTTATTCGCTTCAAAGAGCGCTGCTTGTATGAAAACGTCGCTTGCAAGTAACATCAAAGGGAAAAGCTATTGTCTTCATAAAAATAAAAAAAAGAATGAAAAAACGACAAAGAGATTACTATTGAGCGTGAGTTAAGTTCCTGCATGTGGGAATTTTTAATTAATTTCTTTACTACTTCTTAATGAAATTAAGAAAGAATATACAGAAATATAAAGAAACTGTTATCGAGATTTAATAAAGCTTCTTTTTGCGATGCAGGAAAGAAATACTTTTTAAAATATTTTTAATATTCACAAATTTTCTTGAATTTTTTTCGTGAAAATATATTGAATATCAGAATAACGTCAGGCTGAATACAATTTCAGTATAACAGCAACGATCATTTGAAATATTTTCAAATGAAAATTTTTTATTTGAACTTAATTTTCCACCTTTGAACTTATGTAGATAAATTTTTCAACAATATTATCAAAGGGAACTTACTCAATAAAATAAAAAAAAATAGATTCCTCGAAATATGTGTATGTGGTGAAATGTAACATTTGAACATGCATATATATATAATCAAAATAGATGATAGATTTGAAACTTACTCTTTTTCTGAAGTCGATCAAAAAAGAGTTGAAATACATAATTTGATGAAATATTTATAACTACAAAAACAAGAAAAAATTAAGAAAGAAATTAAACAAGGATGTAGCTTTGTGTCAATCCTCCAATGAATTTTTATTAATAGAAAAAATATTACATGAGATAAAAGATAATTTAAAAACAGGGTGACAATATAAAATCAAAATATTTTCGCATTAGATATTGATGATATTATAATTGTCTTAATTAAATGAGAATTGACCTAGAATTAGTAATAAATAAAATTAAATTCATTTCAATTCAACAAGTTTAAATTAAAAGTAAAGAACAATAAAATAAAGGTAATACAATGCACTAGAAAAGAGGTTAATGAGGATTAACCTCTTCTCAATTACAACTTTGTTAAAGTAGGTCAAATCTAACAATTAACTACTGAAGGAGTTAATTGATAAAGTAGGAGAATAAAATGTAATAGAAGTTGTAAGGGTTACTGGATTGGTGGCAATTGTTTTTTTTCAATTTGGGTTGACTCTAAAAACAAAAAATCCCTTTCGGCCCGCCGGAACACGGAGGTAGAGTTCACTGGTGCTAAATAAAGAATAAAAAAGATTTCCATCTTAAAGTTAAGAAAAATTTCAAATTTACTCAGTACAACCATGGATGCATGTAAAAAAAAGTTTCACATGTTCAGCATACGACAAGCCCCATCTTCTTACAATTCCAGCCGCAAGGGTTGGTCATTGAAAAAATTGTTACAAACAAAAGTTTTAGGTAATGTTTAGAGGACTAACGTCCACTTTAAACCGATACTGTGCCTATTAAGGGAGGTATGATTTTTTTTTTGTCTTCGAAATTCCATTTTTCCACCCTCTGGGCCAATGGTTGGTGATATCCAAAGACTTTACTTAGATAGGTTTTAGGCCCTATTCAAAGAATAGTAGGAACTTTAAACGAGTTCTATATTTTACTTAATAAGAAAGTTATAGCGATAGTTTGTTTTTTCGAAAAAGCCACCCCATTTTCACACCCATGGTCCGATTTTGCCCATTAACAAACTCGACCGAGATTTTGGATCGTTATATTTATATATCAATTTGAAAGAGATTGGCGCAAAATTACGGCCACAAGAAAGTGAAATATATATATATATATATATATATATATATATATATATTTCACTTTCTTGTGTTCAAGTTGAATTCAATTCAGTGTTCAATTCAAGTTTTGAGCTGACGGTGGTTTGTGGTCTGGAGGATGTGAAACGCGAAGATATGTCGAAATTTTTCGGAAGTCGAATCATGATACCCATTACATTAGGTGCTTTCAAGAAAGCTAACTAAAATTTAAAAAAAATTATATGGAAAATTATTTTTTATACATTTTTAAAATCTATTTTATTATAATTTTTTTAATAAAACGTCCTTTTTAAATTTACAAATTAAAAGGAAATTTGTATTAATATGAGTATGATGTAGCCCATACAGCGGAAAATATGGATAATAGGAATTTCAGTAAAATAAAGAAAAGATGGTTTTGAAGTAAGGTTTTATAACAGAAAGCGGGTTGATAAAGTTCTAGGACGTGTCTACGAAAAAACAAGCCAGAAAAATTCTTAGTAGAAGAGCTTAGTAGAACTGGGTCGGTAGTTCATATAGTCTATTGTTAAATCATTAGACTATTCAGGGTTAGTTAATTTAATTTATTAATGGAAAAAAGTGTAGGAGGTAAAAGGGGAAAGAAAGATATATAAAAAACAATTCAATTTACGATTAAAACTGATGAGTTAAAATTAAAAGATAGCGGAGGATGGAAAAGAAATGTAGAATTGTACGGAATCAAAAATTATTAATGATTAGAAATAGCGGGTCTTAAATAACAATCCAAATGTTATTCAGCAGGTTTATTTAATATTGTTTGGCGTTAACCTTGAGTTCAATTAATTTTCTTAAAGAGTAAAATTTAATCTTTATCAAAATAAGTAGGTTTACTTAATTCAATCTACACGCATTTGCCGGCCTCCGAGGCGTGAGTTGTAGCGTCTCGGCCTTTTATCCGGAGGTCCCGGGTTCGAATCCCTGTCAGTCATGGTATTTTCACACGCTCAAAAAACAATTTTCATTCATCTCATCCTCTGAAGCAGTATTTAACGATGGAACCGGAAGTTAAAAAAAAAATAAATCTACACGCACTTAAAAAAATATTAAATTAAAAATATAAAAAATATATATTTAAAAAGTAATTAAATTTGGTAATTATACGTTCTAAAAGTAAAACTTTCTTTTTTAATATTTTTTTTAATTTATAGTCGCATCAACAATTAAAGTCATTAATGAGGAGTGTAACTGTAAATGTACCGGTAAACATGTAGCCTTGAACAGACTCAGGCTCACCATTCCTAAGGCGTGTGGTTAATTGAACCTCGACCACCAAAGGACGCCGGTATCCCGATCTAATATTCAAATCCCAATAAAAGAAAAAAAATCTAGGTTCTAGGTTATGAACGTAAGAAACCATGACTTCCTGATTTTTGATGATGAGTTTTACCATTAGACCAACCCGTTGGGTAGGGTGTAGGGTTGGTTTACCTATAAATAAAACAACTAAAACTTGTTTTATTTTATTTGCAGAAGAATAAATTATCTTATGAGAATTACCCTGAAGGTTTTTTTTAGATATTTTGTTGTTTTTTTCATTAATGGTGTTTGATAATCGAGAAAAAACTGATAATTGTAGGTTGTTTCTGATGCACGCCTTACACATACATACATACATACACAACTTAAAGTAAAATATTTATCATTTTATTTATATAGAACATTTTTACGTTTATTTAATTCAGTGATTCTGACTAAAGCGTACTGTATTTAATTCGTGCGGGTGTGGCGGTACTCGCGGCGACGGTTGGTACTAACTAAACTTGACTAAACTTATATAAAACAAATTTCGCTGGTAAGGTCGGCAGCTGGTGTAGCCGGAAGGCTTAACGCACCAGGTCAACTGAGTCAATCGGGCAATCGAGTTCGAGACCCAGACAGACCGAGTTACTTATTTACACTTTAAATATTATTCATTTATTTAATTCTACAGCTCATCTGTGACGTTACAAAATAGCAGACGACTACAACAGTATTTTTTTTGGGTGGGGTGCAATTTTGCAAAAATATTTTTTGCAAAATTATTAACAAATGCGCCTAAGAAAATATGAACTTAGTTTGGCTAAATCTCGAGATAATAAGGGTGACTAGCTTGCCCTACAACTTTACCCCCTTTGACCTTTAAGTTGAAAATTTAATGACATCAATGCCCCATATATAGAAGTAATCTGATCAAGTTGGGTCTAAATCAGTCCAGCAGTTATGGAGATTTAGAGGCCAGCACCGTACACACGTACATACGAACATTAACATCCGGAAAATTTCCATCCGGTTTTTTGGGTACCTTACGTATCAAAAGGTCAAGATCCGGTGTAAACTGCATATTCTCAAACTGAATCGATTACAGTACTTTCCCTTTTAGAGCTGTAACTCTGCTATAGCATTTCACGGGAATATAAAAAACGAAAGAGAAAATTGACTAGAATTTTGTTTCATTGAACTTTCCGATGAATTAAAAAGTTACCATCGAATGTTATGGAAAGTTATAACTTTTTTGTATTCATTCTAATTTATCGCCTTAATTATTTATTTTCTTATTTTCGTCCAGACAACGTTCTATCACTGAGAATTTTATTTTTATTTAGAAAATAGTGAGAGGAATTAATTAGGCTCAGCGTATCTATACTGGTAAAAGGATGTGTACTATAAAAAATAGTTTTGCAGCAGCGTTATCTGCTAAATATAGGTGTAAATACAGGGATAAATTATGAAAATTTTTTATTTTATTTTAGTTTGTTTTAAATAAATATCTTCTTTAGATACAACTGTAGATTTATTTTTTTGTTTCATCCTCGTTACTTATACTTTACTGCAACTCAAGGATTTATATAAAGGTTTTTGTTGGTGGTTTTAGCTCTATTGAAAAAGAAACTGAAGAATATGCGAGGGGTAATAATTTTATAAGTTATTCTTCTTATTATTTTTTTTTATTTTAAACAATCGGTTACGTTTTTAACTGATTGTAAATAAAATCTAATTACATTATCATAGACATCTTAAAAACAATCTTTTTTAATCAATTAAAATCATTTTTATAATTTTTTTATACCTCAAGTACGGTACGGTACGTAAGCCTTTACCTTAATAGCCGTTTCACTTGGAGGGATCATGTTAGGGAAAAGAGAAAGTTACTTGACATTAACTTTCAGAGGATGTAACTGGGTATTGGGTAATAGATCACAACTTTCTTTGTCCATCAAGGTACTGCTATATAAGGCTTTCTTAAAACCAATGTGGATGTATGGGATTGAACTCTGGGAAACGGCTAGTAACAGCAACGTGGAGGTCATTAAACGGTTTCAGAACAAACTTCTACAGAACATAATCCACGCACCGTGGTTTGCGAGGAATGCCGAGATCTACGATTATGTAGGCATACTTTCGACAGAAGTTGGACGTCTAGTTTCCAGTAGGTATGTGTCTAGATTGGATAAGCATATTAATCATCTCGCTTTGAATCTGTAAGACAACAGCGAGGACGTTAGGAGGATAAAAAGGCTCCATGTGCTTGATTTTGTTGATGGCCCGTTAGGATGATCTGGTTTGGCGGCTTGGTGCACACGTTTATTGTTTCTTGGCTGTTTCAAAGTTACTGTTTCGTTTACTGTTCTATTTAAAGTTATTTATTTTGTTGTTTTAAGGTTAATTTTGATTAGCCATTCGAATGGACATTAAAAGGCAGTATCAAATGTTATATTATTGTTTTTTTTTTTATGTTATAGCATTGCTTTTGTATTACTTGAGGATCAGCGGCGGCTCAAATTATTGGGGGTGCTGCTCTAGAAAGTTTTTTTCTCAGTCTTTGTTGAAAGTAGAAGTTTTCTGTAAAATAAAAGAACCGAAAAAATGAATCAAATAGAATAGCTGGAAGCAGAATAATAATCTAATTCTACACTTTATCATATTCAAGAATATGGTACACGGTTTTTAAGCACATTGTGCTTAAAAACCGTATTCGATTTAACCGAATAAGTAATAAAATGTCGATAAGATCATATTGTTTAGTATTATTAGATATGCACAGTGTTTTGCACAGCCACTGCGCTTTTGTAATGATTCTCGCCAACTTATTTTGAAAGCGTTGTGTAACCTCAATGTTTTTCTTGCTCGTCGTACTCTCTAGCTGTACCAAACGTCCAAATGGGTTTCAGAATGACCTTGTATACTGAAAATTTGTTGCTGAACAGTGACAAATGTGAATACCTACTTTCAATAAAGCTCCTTGAAATTGATGTTCAGCTATTTCGTCTTGTCTTTCGCACGGTTCTTCCATGTCAAGCGACGATCAAAGGAAAGATATAAAAAAGTAGCTTTTTTATAATTTAAAATTGCGCCCTTTTTTCTGATTTTTCAAAAATTTACGAGGGACAAAAAATAATTATGTCTTAAACGCTTAAATTCTTAGTTTGTCTAAGCGAAATTATTATTTACCATGTTGTAAGTTCTCAAAAGCAATTCAGTAATTTAAAATGCGTAGTTACGATAAACTGCTAGTTTATTACCGGTGCATGAATATGACAAAAGACAGCAGCTCCCGTCAGTTAGGCCGGTTTTTTTATATCTTCTTTTTTTATTATATCTTCTGATTTTCTAGCAAGTACGAGTATATTAAATTTCTTGCCTGTAACTAGAAAGGGCATTTGGTAGTTGGTAGGCATTATGTATTAATTAAAAAACATAGTTTTAATTTCCATTGTAAACGTAAAACAAAACCTTATCAGCGATTGTTTGAAATTATTTATTAAAAAAAAAAAAAAAAAAAAAAAAAAACTTGAATCATGACTATATACATACAATTGTATTCGTACATATGTGTGTGTACGTGTGCACGCGCCCGAGCAAGCACACATACACATAAGTATAGTTATATAGAAATTTAACGTTCGTAAGTCTTTAAATAAACTCATTAATTATGTATTTTGTTCATAGAATTGTTAAAAATACTCTCTTCAGAATTAAATATGTTTCTAAAAATTCTTTTATCGATTTTAACAATGCTATACCTCTGGTTATCAGTATTATTAAACTTTTTTCCTTTTTCTGCACGTAACAATATTATACAAGGTTGTAAATGTACTACGGTCTGTGTCGGTGCCCTTACGGTCATCGGTTACATACACTGATTGGGCGCCAGTTCATACAGCGAGCGGCTAGCCTGTTGGTTTTTCGTTTGAATTGTTAACAACGTAGCCCGGTACTAATTATTGCGGTGTCTGATAATCATCAATCTAAAACTTGATGTTCGCTCAATCATTTGTGTAGGGGCTGTTACCAATTTAGCTGCGGTCAACCATCCGACCGTTGGAACCGCACATCATTGCCTCGTATCTCAAATAGCCCCACTCCCTCCTTTCCACTCTCCTCTCTTGACTTTACTCTCTACCCCCTCTCGCCCATCATCATACTACCCTTATGATTGAATTAGGCTTACCAATTTAATTAAATCTACAGCCTTCTCGATCGCTTTTACTGTTCGTTCTGTTTACCAGAAATAAACTCTCATTTAAAGGACTTATCACAGTTTTTTTTATCGTGGAAGGGAAATTATATATACGAGTGAGATTTAGTAACTATCATTTATTAATGGCAGTAAGATTTAAATCGATTAAAGTATTTTTTAACATTTTCCAAAGTTCTCTTTAAAACTTTAAGATTCTAAAATTAACAAAAAAGCTACGAAAACTTTCTTGTCGTCCTGTATCTTTAAAAAATGTTTCATCATTTCTATTGAAAAAATAAATAAATTATTTTTATCACGAAAGAAAAATATGAACAAAAGAAAAACTTACGATTTCTGACGTAATACAGTATCTCGAATTTATTAAATTTATTATTATCGAGTACAAACCATAAAAATGTCAGGTAGAGTCGAAAAGTTTTATTTTTTTTCATCATTTCAAACCACAGAAGCATTTCAGCAGTTAACATTCAGTTAAACAAATATTTCTAACAAATAAGTAGATTCATGAAAAACATAACTTTTAGAAAATATATTATACTATGGACGAAATTATATACTTTTATGTAGCAAAATTTCGATTATTAAGAAAGAAAAACGGAAAAGTGACAGGAGGTAATCCAGAAGTAAATCTAGTTGAGAATGGATGGAATGCATAAGAGAATTGGTGGTAAAAAAAGTTATTGTTAAAGTTGTAAGAAAGCGAAAGAGAAACCGAATGAGATGAGAATGCCAGCTGCTGGTTTAGATAATAAAAAAACTTATTTTTTACTAGTAAAATTTTGTAGTCACTTTTATAAAAAGATATCTAAATAATGTATAATCTGTTAGAATACATCATAGAAGAAAAGTGTTACATGAATATCCCTCTGCCTGTTTGACAGATTACCATTCTAATTCAAATAAATATGTCTAACCTAATAACAGAGGTTTTTTGAGAAGATTTTTCACAGGATTATACTCTCCCTTTACCAAAATATTTTATTAAGAACGTGCTAAATTTATTGATGCAAATTTCTATGACGTTTTTCTTACGTAATTTTTTATATAGAACTAAAGACACAAGTTAAAAATTAGATATATCCTACCCTACTAAAGAGCATTTTATGTGGGTCTGCGTGTGTGTGTCCGTCCCCCTTAGCTTAGCACCGGTATGTACCGATCACTAGCGGAAAATCCCGATTCGTTTGTATATTTCTCATGGTGGTCAGGTGTATAGTTGTTATATTATTATATATCAATGCATCTCATACATATATATATATATATATATGCAAAGTATATATTAATAATATATTTTTTATTTATGTGGTTGTTTTCTTCATAAAGTAATGAACTATAACCAAAATGTAGGCACCGGAATGTACCAATCACTAGCGGAAAATCCCGATTCTATGAATCCATCTTTAGAATTAAATTTCTAATTTAACTTTCGATATATCAATTTTCATCATTCAAAAATTTACACATGAGGTAATCAATTTTGGACATCTAATAATCTCATTCCGAGACGCCGCCCGCCAGGGCAACCCGCTCAGAGGGCCTAGCTGCGGAGGGCGTGCCTCCAGCACGCCTCTGCACGTAATATATATATATATATCTATATATATATATATATAGATATATAAATATATATGAACTTTTTTCATATATACTTTTATGGTAGGTGGAATATTAAGATGGTCAGTGGAATTTTATGAGAATTCATTCACTGATTCTACAATAGTTGCTAAATAAATTTTAAATACTTATAATAAAAAATTCAACCAATAAAATATAGTTTTACGTTCTTTCGTTTGAATAGTTTAGCTTTAATATATATTTCTGATACATAACAGCGATGCACTTTTGAATTCGACTGAAAAAATAAAATTTTAAACTACTATATTTTTGTATTATTTAGAGAAAATAACATTTCTGAAAGAAGAGCTGAAATAATGAAAGACACGAGGTTTACGTTCAACAGAAATTATTTTAAAAGATAACAGAAGTTGAGTTATACGTTTGTTTAAATCGTTATTTTTCAGTAAAACAATTTTTACTAATTATTTTACAATTGTTAACAGAAAGATCGCTACAAAATTTAACCTTGAATTATACCATTATGCTAATATGTAAACTAATAAGTATTATTTTCTGCACGCTAGTAGCTAATAAATGAGCAGTCAACGGAAATCTTCATTTAATTATTGATTTTTACGTGTAGTCTATTTTGCTGTTAGTCATTTGAATGAAGTACACTTTTATAATAAAAATATGTATAGTATATTATTCTTCCAATTAAAAAAAACGAATGTTTTTAAATATTGAAATAAATAATAATTATTTATGAATTGGAAAAAAAAATTTAATTGAGAATTGAAAGCACGTTTAATAAATGTCCATAAACAATAGACCACCCTCGAAAGTAGGCTGATCACGAGAGAAGTGGCTGCTTACGAAGTAAAATAAATTTTAAAAAAGTACGCTAAATTAAGGAAAAATGTTGTGACACGTACGTTGAAAATTTTTTATACAGAAAACTTTAGATACTACTCCACCGATCTACGCGGCGAGTGGTAAGGTCTCGGCTTTTCATCCAGAGGTCCCAGTTTCGTATCCCGGTCAGTCATAGCATTTTTCATACTGTCAAAATTTTCATTTCATATTCCCATGCACAAGCTTCGAAGCTTGTGTGGTGTAGAAATCTCCATACAAGGGTTGTTCAATAATTAAGAGGTAAATAATAACACCGGAAAAACTATCTAACGGAATAAACTAAAACTGTCTAACGTTCAAGTTGGAACCCCTGAGGTAAAAAATATCAACGGTTTGATAGGAATTTCCGTTATTGTAACCTCTTTTATTTATTTCAGTAATATAATGACGAATCCGCTAAAAACGTGTACGTGGAAGAACAGCGCGGGGATAAGATTTTTATTTTCTGAAGGTGTAAGATTGGTCAAAATTTACTCGGGGATGTTAAAATAATTTGGTGAAAATTGTATTAACCGTGAAAATTTTTATAAGTGGATGGAACAGTTTAAATCTAGACGAAAAATTGTCGCCGAGTTTCTTCATACCGGAAGACCGGTGGAAGTTTCAACTGACGCTTTTTACATACTTGTATTACTTAATTTTTTCGCAAGGACACCGAATAAGTTTAGCAAATTGCTGAATTTTCTAGTGCATTCAATTATCTACGATAAACAGAATTAGCATAATGTGTTCAAGGCGGGTCCCAAGACAGTCCAGTCAAAATCATAGACATACGAGTTCACGTTTTTTCGGAGCTTAAAAAACGATTTTAATCCTAAAGTAATGCTTTTTTATAACTCATAATTAGTGATGAAACTTGGATTCGTCATCATTTTGAGCCGAAATCCAAATATCAGAGAATGGAATAGAAACAGCCGCCAGGAAAAATTCAAAACCTACGCGTAAGCCGGCAATAATAGGTTTTTGGGACGACCCAATTTATTGAAACTATTTGGAAGAACAATGTAGTAAAAAACGAGTACTATTGTGACGTACTAGAAAATAAAGTGAAGCACGAAATAACGAGGAGATGTCCCGGTTCTCTCTCAAAAGGTATAATTCTTCTATATGTTAACGCCCAGTATTATACCGGTCAAAAGACACAGGGAGCTATTCAAAAGTCAAATCAGAAAGTGTAGATCCTTCTTAAAATCCCAATCTCTCGCTAACAGATTTTTATGTTTGACCTTCTCAAAGAATTTTTACGTGAAAAATTAGAACGAGTGCCACCAAGTTTACAGTAATGAACGGGTCGAGCATACATTACCAGATCGGCTCAAACACCGAAGTAAACAATTCTTTACCACTGGATTAAGAAAGTCGCAGAAAGATAGAACAACTATCTAAATGAAGCCGGAGATTATACAAGTACCGTCAGTTTCAGTGCCACTGATAAAATAAATTTTTTTAAAAATACATTACCTACTTATTAATTCTATTTTAAGTCGAACATAGAATCACTATTAAAATGAAAGTTGATGAAATATTTCATAACACAATGTATCTCTTTAACAATTCATTTCTTTGAAGGAGTTAAAAATAAATAAAATAATTGTGTATAGAAGAATCATAGGCTTGTTAAAATCTGTTACGTAATTTAAAACAAATGGTAATAAAATAAATAGTAAATATTTGTTAAAACCACCTTTTATTTATTTAATTATAATTTGTACAATGTTAATTAATAAATTTTTGGCCAAGAAACAAAAAAATATTCTCTAAAAAAATAATTAAAAATTAAAAAAAAATTTTACTCGTGATTTGTAATTTTCATAATATTTTTTATAAATTTTAATATTAATTTTTTTTTTTTTTTTTTTAGTTTTTTCTTATTAAATAAATTAGGAAATAAATATTACATTTATTAAACATCAAACCATAACGAATTAAATTGTATAACGCTGATAATTTTTACATTATTTCGATCCAATGGTTAGTTTTTGTCAGAATAAATTAATAGCTTTATTTAAAATTACAGTATATTAGATATTTTTAACATAAAAACGTATCATTTAAAAACTTAAGTTGAACATTTTTGAAGAAACGCAGTGAATTGAAATCTTCTGCTTCTAAAGGAATTTAAATTTTATCTTAAAATTAACTACAAGCCTACCTTAACAAATTTATGGTAGGTTCTATGTAATCACGAAATAACAATTATATATATATATGTATATATATATAATTATAATTCTCTCAAGGTTTTTGGTTTTAGTGATAAAAAGGCAGAATCTATGTTTCATAATTTTTTGGAAATTTTATTAATTTTCGTTAACATTCTTGAAAGAAGTAATCAGTGATTTTCTTGGAAGTCCAGTAATTTTCGAAATTTTAGTAGATAAAAAAAAAATCGATTTCCAGAATATTTTTATCATACAGCTGTAATAAATAAGTTAATGATATATATATAAACAGTATGTGTTAATGTGGATCGAGTAAATAAAAAATTATCTTTTTCAACTAATTTATTAAGTTTTAATTTGGTAATACGATTTACAGAAAAAAACTAACGATTCAATTAGGATAAAATTAGAGATTTTATAAAAATATAGATTTCCGTAGTATTTTTTTTAATTATACATTATATGCACTTTTTAAAATAAAGTAAATCAAACAAATGTTTCTTAAAATTGATTATAAAATGAAGTTCATTTAAGAATTACGGTGTACTATTTTACAGTTCAATTTGATTTGTGGAAATACATTAATTATTATAATAAAAATTATTAATTTTTTACTGATAACAGTCAATCGATAAGAAAAAGATATAAAAAGTTTAGTTTAATTAATATTTATTAA
Organism: Lycorma delicatula; assembly: GCF_047948215.1. Lineage (NCBI taxonomy): Eukaryota > Metazoa > Arthropoda > Insecta > Hemiptera > Fulgoridae > Lycorma > Lycorma delicatula. Next base: position 62,835,479 of record NC_134462.1, read on the forward strand.
TAATTTACTCAATTTGCCATTCATAATCGCTCACATAATATAAAATTTTATACTATAGGATCATCGAATAGTTTGCTACAATTAAAAAAAAATCGTATCTCAGAAACTCTTAAAGATAAATGAGTATATTTTTTAAAATTTACTAACCCAAAAAGGTTTTTTACATACTTCAGAATGTATCAATATGAGCTCCGTTGGTCGCTGGGCAAATAATATCCAGCCGATAATAGACTTCTGGCCAGGTCCGCTGGATCATCGCAGGCGTAACTTTTTTCTTTTTTTAACCTCCGGGTCAACAGTTAAATATTGCTTCAGAGGATGAGATGAATGATTTTTAGCGTATGTAAAAATGCCATGTGTGATCGGGATTCGAACCCGGGACCTTCGAGTGAAAGGCCGAGACGCTACCACTCGCGCCACGGAGGCCGGTTTCCGCGTTACTTAGTATATACTGTTGTTACTATACTGTTACTTAGTATAACTAAACATAATCTACGTTCGCTAACCTCGTCTAATCAACGTTAAATATATAAATTACATACGGAGGCCGGAGGCGTAAGTTTGGAAATAGCAAGCGTCACTGTAGACAGTGTTTTTTTACATATTCCCACTGGTAAACGTCTACGCGTGTGAAATCTGGGTTTCTCGGAGGCCAAAGCAGAAGACCGACTCTACCAGTCCAACAATTACGGATTCTTTCATTGAGAGCGCGTCGAATGCCTAAGCTAAAGTGTGGAAGGGCACCATCTTGTTGAAACAAGAATGTTACTTTCTTCTTCAACTTGCGGGAAAACGAACAGTTGTAGAATGTCTAAATGAACATTCCCTGTCACAGTACGTTCATGAAAAAAGAAAGGGCCATTCACACGATCTAACCGCACCACACGTTTATTTTTGGATACATGTTTTGCTCCACACGTTTTAATTCGTTTAGATGTTAGGTATTCAAAAAAAAACTGATGGATCGATATCTGGATTTAAGAAGAAACGGCTAATACGTTTAGTTAATTATTTCATAACATCGATTTTGAATTGAAATTTGGATTATTGTATAAGTTTATAAATCGTTCTGTAATTTATCGTTAACAGATTTAATGTAGTGAACTGTATAAGCATTTAAATTAAATTTTTCAGTTATTTATTTTTTCGCTTATAATAATATATTTGTATGCTTTAATTTTATTAAAAATGAAATTGAATATTTTAAAAATTAAAAAAAACTCTTTTTTTCCATAATTATAACTAATCTTTGTTGGATTATAAAATCGAACCTTAATTATAAAATGATATTTAGTTTACATATTATTTACTCAGAGTTGAGAGGTACTGTAAATATTTCAAGAATATTGAACTTTTTTGTGTAAAGTATTTTACAAAATATTGAAGTTTTTTGTGTCAAGTATTGAAATTTTTTGTAATTTTTCTTTACTAATTTATATTTATTTACGTGGAAATAAAGTTGTATAATATTTATAAAGTAAAATTGACAAAGTTATCAATTAAACTGAATATTTTGAAAAAAAAAGTAATATGGGTCGTTTTAAATATTAAATAGATAAATTAACTCAACCAATCAAAAGTTTTTTAAAAAACTGCTCTCAAAATATAATAAAGTATAATTTAAAAAAAAAAGGTTTAATTTTATCATCTTATTTATTCTAATTTTGAATGGAATTATTTATCAGATCAGATCTAAACCGTAAATTCTTAAATGAACAGACAATATAAGTTGTAAAATACATTTTTCACGTAATTTTATTTTGAATTAAAAAAAAATATATTCATACATACAAATAATTTAGGCCTGTTTTTATCATTATTTTTTTAATTACAATTTAATATTAAAATTTATTATTGCACAGTTACAAAAAGGTTTATAATATTAATAATATATAGCTATACAATTTCTGTAATGTAATTTTTTTTAATAGAAATACTAAAACATATTTTATGCTTAGGGACGAATTTGTATATTATTAAACTAAAAAGAAAAAAATATATAATAAACATGTATTAAAAAAAAAAAAAAAATTAACTAATAGAATATTTATTTACAATATTCTGTACAAACATTGAAACATGAATTTTTAAGTAATTAATAATAATAATAATAAAAATTAATTAAATGTTGAATTAATCTTTGGCTAACGAGAACAATAATTAATAATAATAATAATCTGAGATAATAATTTAATCGAGAATATATCAATTAATTATTATTTATTAATTAACTAATTCACTATATTTATATTTATATATTAATTATAATAATTTATATTACAATATCAATCGACCGTATAAAACACGATTGGATTGATAATTAATTTCAAAATTAATTAAACATTATTATTATTATTAATAATTGCGACTAGAAAAAGACATTTTTTTACACTATATTATACAATATGTTTTTTTTTTATTTCGTTACGTTATTGTAGTATATATGTATCGAGTTAATTTAAAATACCAAATTTTTATTTTATCATTTTATTTATAAAATTATTTCTCTAAATTGTGCTAGTTTATTATAAATAAACTGCTCTATTTTTTATTCTTAATATAAACAAAGTTTTTTCGTATAAAACATCTTCTTATTCTCTAATATTTTCTATATACACATATTTTTTTAAAAATGTTTTATTTACTTTTAAGTAAAAATATTATTTTGATATTTTCTATATTATATATATATTTTTTTTCGTTCATGAAATACAATTTAACGTTATTGCTTTTATAATATTGATAATTTATAAATATACACCTTTAAATGTTTTGGCTTTATATGGAAAGGTCTATCCACTGAAGAAATAATACGTACATGTATAATTTATATGATTTTAATGACCGATTCATCATACCAATTCCAGTGAATAGGAAGAGGAATAAATTAAGTAAGCAAATGTAAACATGACACGTTTTAAATGTTTATTCGTGATTAAAAACGTGTGACAAAGATTAAAATATTCCAAATTAAATATATATATATATATATATATATATATATATATATATATATATGTGTGTGTGTGTGTGTAATAATATATTAAAATGATTTTTGTATACAACTGATTGATTTGTATAAGATTCCAGAAATGGTCAATTGATTTAATGGTTATTACACTGCCTTCTACAAAAGTTTATTCACGTTCGATTCCTAGCAGATTCTGGAAGTTTTTCAAGTATCAATTCATCACTTGGTTAACATGTACATAAAAGCACGTCTGATAAAGTAATAATAATAATAATTAAAAAAAAATTAAAATTAAATATTTAGTACAGCTTTCTTTAATCGGTAAGCAACTATGAAGTGAATGTACTTAGCTGATTATAACTATGGATCAGTAGGCTAGGTTATGTTATTAATTAGAACCTAAGAAAAGAATGGTAGGTTAGAGGCGATATCAAAGTTGATAGAATTAAAATTTAATTAGCCTGGCAGGACGTCGAAATTGTTATAGAGTCAGTTATAAGTATTAATACCCTATTTCGATATACTGGTATTTAAACTGTCCATTTCACAACACTTCTGTAAAGTATTATCTTATTTGACTCCAAAGATAAGCCGAATTTTTTTTATAGATATTTATAACATTATATAACCTGGTCATGGGGAGATAGGATAAAATTCTGTAGAGAATAAAGAAAGACCATGTCCGATTCGAAATCGAAAAAATGTCATGCCAGATGAAAGACTGAGACACTATCACTCCATTATCGAAGTCAGGATTTGATAAAAATTTATTAAATGCTATAATTTTTCAAAATTTTACTTCATTAATCCATTCTTTGAATCTCTAAACAGCTGTAATTCTGTATCAAAAACTACAGTTTTACACCAAATAAATTTATTTATAATTCCAATTAATTTTGTTCAAGATTTTTTTATTTTATAATATATATATTCATAAAAAAAAACTATTTTATTTTTAAGGTTATTATTATACAACATTTTTATTAATCATCTTTTAAAATCTGGTAGAAAATTTGTAATATCTTTAATATATCTCTGAACTCCATTCAAAATTAACACTTTTTTGTTTTTTCGCTGAAAAACTTCTTATTTGTTTTACATAATTAAATGATTGTTTTATTTATTATTTTTTTATTAGAAAGCTGAAAAAATTATTTTTTTTAATTTTTATAATATTAAAACAAATCCATAAAATAATTAAATTAATATTTATTTAATATAGGCCAGGTATATAATATAGTTTAATATTAATTAATATTTAATATAAATATAGGCATTTTAGTCAGTATGATATAGAAATTAACTTTATTTATTATAATGATAAATTGTAAAATTAACCAAATTATACGTTGATAAACATTTAACCAGATTTTGAATTATTTATTAGAGTAGTTTTGTTTGATAAAATTTCATCGAAATTTGTTTTAATATTTATACACAAAACCATATACGTTATAGATAGAATACGTATATATATATATATATATATATATAAAGTATATTATATTTATACATACTCGTATATACTATCCCTAACTTCATAAAGGATTATAATATATATTAAAACTGGTGGTATTTTATTTTAAAGTAAACGTAAATTTATTATTCTGAACAGGAATTTCAGTTTTATAGCTTTCAAGTCTCATGCACATATTTTATATCACTTTTGTTTATGTATAAACATACGTGCACACACACACACACAAACAAGTCTATTACCTAGCTTCTAAATACAGCAGCACTGAATATCACAAGCTTCATTATTTGGATACATCACTACTGTTCATTTTAACGTTTTAATGTTGTTAAACTAAATAATTGAAAACGTTTAAATAATTCAAACCGTATTCACTCATATGTGTCAAACTATAGCCTTCCGTTAATCTCACCATTTCTCTATCGCCTACCGTGATATACTCGATCGTTGTCGGTCATATATAGCTAAAATAACATATTATTGTACTAATGGTCGGCTGTTCGTTATGCTGATGTACAATACTGTTAAATGGGCCAAATGGCCTGCTTAATTATCAATGAAATACCGTTATTACGTATGTATCTCACATATAGTATAGTAATTCAGCAGGTATACGGTACTTTTAGCAACTTTACGTATTACTCATATCTGAATATAAATTATATTTTCGTTTCACAATAATTTTCTTTTACTTTTAATTTTAAATTGTTATTGATATTTCATTAACGGTTTACATAAATAAAAATTTATATCATTTATTATTTTTTTTAATGTGGTGGTGAAGAAAGAGAATTAATATAGGAAAATATATTAAAAATAAAAAAGAGAAAGAAATTCTGAAGGCAAGCTTTATTGTGAAAAGTCGTAAGATTTTTCTAATATTAACTAATAACTTTTCGTTTTTTCACTTTGAAAAAGCTTTGGTTATAAAAATAAACAGTTTGAAAAAACATTAGAGCAAAATAAAAGTTCAGGATAAAAAAATAGCGATATTTTTAATTGAAATTAAAATTAAATTAATAAAAATAGCAACTGTTTTGGACTTATTGATAAAAGAATAATTTAATTTGAATTTATATACATAAGAATAAAAGGATTGAAATTAAAAAAAAAAAGAAAACTAGCATTAGGATCATTGAAAATAATAAATTAGAAGATACCAGAAAAAAATCAATTTATTATTTGATTAAAAAATAAATTTTTTAAATTATTTATATGATGCGTAGTGCTATCTCGGTGGGTGAAAAAATTGGGTAATATCAAAACCAAAAAGATAAGAGTAAAAATTTTTGAAATGTAGTATATCAAAAATTTTAGAAAATTAATGGTTGATAAATTTCGAATTTTTGTCGTTTTTAAATAGCAGGAAAAATATATCTTAAGAAAAATTCTTATAAGGAAAAACAATAGCTTTCTCGGTCAAATATTGAGAGACTAAAGGTTACTTAATTGAAGAAAGTTGTAAAATAAAAACTTAAGGAGCAGAAGTTATAAAGTATTTAAATGAAATAATTAAACCTTTGGAAATAAAAAATAAGTAAAAATTTAAAAAAAGTGCAGAATATAAAAGAATATAATGATAGACGGCTTATGATTACTTATAGTTGAAGGAATTTAGGCTAGGGCATAGAATTTAAGAAAAAAGTGTAAGGGTATATTTTTAATGCTAAAACTTATTGGCATTCAAGCATTACAACCATGATTAAACTTACGAGGCAGAAATTTTCATCTTCAACTTCTACTAAGAGTAAAAATCTCTTTCTTAAAGAGTTCTTCCCACTTAAATAATCTTTCCTAATCTCGAAAATTTTAGTTTTTGTTCTTCTGGGAAGTATTGAAAACAAGATACTGCTGTATAAATAGTGTTGAACGCTGTATGGTAACTCTTTCAATTTGTAATTCAATGCAAAAATGGATAATATTTGCATACATTTTTAATCAGAATTATCAGAATAAAATTTTCCTTTAAAGTAGTTCCCATTAACTTAGTTTAACGATATTAAAGTTTACAGTGGACATAAATAAAAATAAACACCCCCTGCTATTGCTCTATTTTTGGTTTGATGATACCGTCACATAAGCTTGAAGCTTGTGCGTGGGATATGGAAATAAAATTTTGTAGCGTATGAAAAATGCCATGCTTAACTGGGATTCGAACTGAGGACCACCGAATGAAAGACCGAATCGCTACCACTCCGCTACGAAGATCGCCTCGAATATCTTGTTACTGAAGTAGCTGAAAAAGTAACGAATTAAACATCGTAATCGAAAATTCTTACAATGAATATTATTGGATATCATCTCTTTTAATACCCCTTAGAATATTTTGCCTTCCTACAGGACATTGTTTAAGAAATTGTTTAAGTTATGTTAAACTTATTCGACAATGATGAAAAATTATTTACATCTTTAAATACTTTCATTTTAAATAATTATAATGCTATTTTTTTTAATAACAGCCTATTTTTTTAGTATATAGAATACAATGATTTATATAATAAATCTATGATTTTTTTTAATCATAAATAACCGAAAGCTTAGTTAAATCTTTAAATTTCTTTTTATTCAATCCGATTTTATTTCAAGAAAAATATAAAAGTAATATCTAATAATTATCGTCTTCAGTTGTAAGATGCTATATCTACATGTAAATGTGTTTCACATTCATCATTCTGGCTGCAGTCTGGCCACAGAGAGAAATTAACCGTTGAAAGTAGAATTTATTTTGTATTTCCTTAGCGGGATCTAAGTGAAACCTATTTTCATTAATATATTATGTGTACGTATTATGGAGGAAATTATTAATTAAAATATTGACTCTACCATACAGATTAAAACACAATTTTTAAGGATTAATTACGTTTTATTTTTAAGAAATTTAAGTAAAGCGGTTAGAATTATTTAAAATATTGAATAGGCAACTTAGGATTTTAGAAAACTTTATTTTAATATTTAAGACAAATGAATTATAAATACACTCGCATACTATGTGCATTTATTTTATAAAATAATTATGAAACATTTTGACTTCATTACTCGATTGACTTTATCCAGTTATTATGCACCAAGCATTTTAATTAAGCTTTACTATTATACATTCATCCATTACCTGGAGCAATTTAATTTGAAGCTCGAAACGAGTTTCCATTAAAGTAAATTTACTCAATACGACAATGTTGAATGTGGAAAAAAGTTTCACATGTTTAGCATACGACAAGCCGCATCTTCTTACAGTTTCAGAAATATTTTGGTCATTCCTTGTCGTAAGGGTTGGTCACATCAAAAATTGTTTCAGGTAAAAGTATTAGGGAATGTTTAGAGGACTGACGACCACTTTAAACTGATTAGATACTTTGTCTATTAAGGAAGATATGATTTTTTTGTCTTCGAAACCCCAATTTTTCCACTCCTCGGCCAATGGTTGGTGATATCAAAAACTTTACTTAGATAAGTTTTAGGGACTTATTCAAACAATAGTAGGAACTTTAAATGAATTCGATATTTTACTTAAAAGATAGTTATAGCGTTATTTTTTTTTTAAAGCCCCCCCACCCATTCCTACCCTTCACGGCCCAATCTTGCCCATTAACAAACTCGTCCGAGATTTTGGGTCGATGTATTTTATGTATCAATTTTAGAGTGATTGGCACAAAATTACGTCATTTATCGTGTTCACAAGAAAGTGAATTATATATTTATAAACTTTTGAACTGACGGTGGTTTTGGAGTCATTTGAGGAATGTGAAACGCGAAGATAAGTCGAAATTTTCGGAAGTCAAATCATGGTACTCATTACAATAGGTAGCTTCCTTATGAAATATATCTAAAAGATTTTAAGAGTTTCCATGATAAACGTATTATTTCTAAAAAAAAATTAAAAATTCGACTGATAGGTAGTTTTTAACATGCTTGTTTTTATGTTAAAAATAGTTTCAACTTATTCATTTTTAATATCTTACGTAATGCAATGCTTTAAAAAATTATTATTTATGTACTTTCTTTTTTGGATAAATATATTCATTTGTATTGAATTAACGTATAGATAAATGTATGTATTCGAACGTTGAAAACATTAGTTTGTTCATAACTCAAAATATTTTAATGGTAAAGAGGAGCGAGTAATAAAATATTTTATACGGCTTACTTGGCTGAATTAGATTTTGTGTTCAACTTGTTTCTAAAGCTAATGGTTCTTTAATGGATTTTCAAAATGTCTTTTTAAAGGCAGGTATACCTGAAGGTAAGTGTAAAACAGCCTTATACTAACCTTGTACTTTAAAACCATGTTATATTAGAACTTTTAATGTTAATGTCAATTAGTTATTAACAATATTGTTCTGTATTTATTAATTGCGCTTTAGCGCTTGTCTCTTGAATTTTCCGATTCTTAAATTTTTGAAGTTTTACTTCTTTTTGTGCGTTAAAAGAAACTGATCAGAGTGTATTTTCAGCAAGTTATGGAAGTTGTGCGCGCCGATGTAACACACCATGAAGATTTGCACAGGCCCAAGTGGATCAGTTTGCACGTACATGCGTATAGTGTCTAATTAAGTCAGTCGTCCAATGCAATTAAGTGATTAGCACATGTAAACACAACAGATATTGAGTCGTAATAAATATATATTTATAAACACGGATTTCTGAAGACGGATATTTTAAACTGTGAGTATTGTTCATATTCATAAAATTTTATTTATATTGCAGTGTATATTTATTTTATTTTGTGAAAATTGTATATCAAGATTTGAGGTTATATTTATACAAGTATTACTTTTTATGAGCAAAATTATATTTTTTAATGACAGAAAATAGCACACAGCAGATTAATTCTTGATTTTGTATAAATAATTTTGAATTTACCGAAAAAAAAGTTTGGTAAAATACACTATTATAAAATAAAACTATTTGTTTCATATCATAAACCGCTGATAACCCCCTCTTGCTATTCAATCGTCATCCGAAGAATTAATGGAACTGAACTAATCGAAATATATTCGATGAACTTTGTTTTATATGAAAACGAATACTTCAAAACTTTTTGAACTGTATAAAAAACTGTATAAAATAAATATTATTTAATTTAAGTGTTATTTATTCAAACTTTTATTCATGGTATTTAATGTCTATCGATCGTTTGACTCCGTTCAAATTTATTTGAATGCGTAAAAGAATTGTTTTTTTATTCACGCCAAAGAAGTATAACTTCTTACGTGGGTACGTAAGTACACACGAGTTTTTTTTTTAAATACAGTGACAACTTTTTTTATAATATGTTTTTAATTGAATGAAAATTAATTAAACCAATGAAAAGCTGAAGTTAGCTTTTTAACTCAAAATAATTAATAAAAAAGTTCATTATAAGACTTTTTTTATGGTTATATACTCAAAAATTTAATTTTATGAATTTCTAGTTTTATCGCTCTCAGAATAAATTTTGGTTAATGTTTTTTTTTTTTAGTAATTTCATTTTTTCTATAATTAAAGCTATACAAAATCCCTCATCTGTAATTATATAAAAAAATATCAATTAATCATTGTTACACATTAATTTGATTATTAAACTTTTTATCTAGTATTGTTAGATTAAAATCATAAAAACCTTTTATTCAGCTTATATTATTATCTTATAATTCGTTAACTTTAATTGTGTAAAAAGTAAATTGTATAGAAAGTAAACATGTTAACTTTTAAAATGTGGATAATTATCTTTCACTTATCTCATGTCAGTGTATAAATTACCAAAACTTTGAGTGTAATATTTTTACTTATTCTGTGAAAGGAATTTCTAATTATTTGAATCTACTTAAATTCTCAAAATAACTGGTTCATCCAGATTTTTGAATATGTTTTGATTAAAAATATACCTTTTTTTCCTTTCACTTTCAAAGAAAATATTATTATTGAAATATTATTTCAAAGTTCTGCTTTTATTTAATTTTGATTTTTAACAAAGTTTTTTCGAATATCTTTTATAGTAACGAAAATTATAATCACAAAACTATTTTAATATAATAAATCATAATATGAATTATTTACATGGATTCATATATATATATATATATTTTTCTTACTGATATAATAATTACATGGCACATATATTATTACTATTAAATAATAATAATTTTCATTTATTTTATTAAAAGTTAATTAATTTATTTGTTTACAATCTGTTGTACTGATCATTGATATGTTTACAAATTATACACAGCTTTCAAGTTAGATTTTATAAATTATAATCTTTTTTTACATATGTAATTTATATATATAACTAATCAGCTGATTTTTAAAATATTGCTGTCGTTTTATTGCATGCACACACGCGCACACACCCGCACTCACTCGTATGTCATATTGCACGTCGCTTTTTTAAGCGTAGCTCATCTGTCAGTGTTGAGCAGCGAACTTCATCCTTTTCTGTTTTTGTCTTTGGTTACAAAACCAAACGCGAACCACATTTTTCTTTAGATCAAGTTTCTCGGCTATGGCGGCTATTTTTTCCCCCGATGGTCTCGGTTGTACGGCAAAGTACGCTTCCAATGAACGTTTCTCCGGTGCCGCTATGGACGTTCGTTTACGTTTTTTCTCTCCGGCCGGTAAAACACTTGGTGCATCTGGATCTCGTCGTTTATTTTTTGCCTGTGCTTCTGCTTCTTCTAACCATGCTTGTAGAATCGGTTTTAATGCTATCATATTGTTATGCGACAACGTCAACGATTCAAACCTGCAAATTGTTGATTGTGACAATGCTCCTACTCCAGGTAATTTCAAATTCGCCAGTGCCTGAAAACAAAAAGAAAATATATTATAAAACCTACGTTTATAAAAAAAGAATATAAATGTGTAATCTGAAGTCGTTATTAAATCTGATTTAAATTCTTTAGGCATGAATATTTGATCTTTTAACGTGACCGTTACAAAAAGGTTTAGGCCTTTTTATTTATACATATTTTTTCCTCGTTTGGCTGAATATATTAGTAAGTTTGATCTATACAATTATCCATTTATTTCTATTGTCGAGCTATAATAATTCCTTGTTTTTGAAAAAAAGGTACGGTATTTGATAAACGAAGAGGAGGTCTGTCAAATGCTTTGTAAAGAATGTTGTATTCTATGAATCTAAATCTTGAACGGTAAAAAAAATAATGTTATGAAATTTGCTTGTCATAAAAATTATGGAAAATGAAAGAGATAATGTATATATATATATATATATATAACATATATAATATAATAATGTTGAGAAAATAGTAGTACAAGTTGATAAAAATAATAAAGAGCAGAAATATCTTATTGAGGCATATCTTCCGTAGACATTTCTTCAGTAAAAATTAATTGAGGGAAAAAATAAAATAAAGGAGAGGAGAAAAAGAAGAACACTATAAGACGTTATGAGGGAAGAATTCTCGATGTAATGAAGAAAAATCGAGAAAAGAGATTCAGTTGAAACGTACCTTAAAAAAAGATTCACAACGAAGATGTAAAACAAGAAATAACTACTTCAAACGTGTAAGTTAGGTGATACTGTTTTACAATAGACCTCTCGATTCAGTAACTTGGGATTTGATAATAATTGTTATATCACGTCGTGGTAAATGATGTGATATATAAAAGTAAGTTTTGGGTAACATTGGGTAAAAAAATTATTCAGATTCAGGAGGATGGAGTGTGATTTCTTTGAAGAATAAAAAGAAGATACACCCTTAGAAAGTTTGATTTTTGTAACCATAAAATTACAAGAAGTAAAGTGTTAGTTATGAATTAAAAAAAAAGTGTTTATCTTATACCTTAAAATTCATTAATAAATTTAAATAATTTCCGCGTAATAGATCTCCTTTAAATTGGAAACATTTCAAAACCGAATCTCTCAAAAACGGTTAACAGTATTTTTATATATTCAATGAAAGTTTCGAATTCGAAATCAGTTATTATTTCATTACTTGAATTAGAGCTATTCTAATTTGTTTGTACGTGCTATTTGGTGAATTAATTTGGTCTAGTGGTGAACGCGTCTTCGCAAATCATCTGATTTCGTAGTCGAAAGTTCCAACGTTCAAATCCTAGTAAAGGCAATACTTTTATACGGATTTGAATACTACTAGATCGTGGATACCGGTGTTCTTTGGTGGTTGGGTTTCAATTAACTACACATCTCAGAAACGGTGGACCTGAGACTGTACAAGACTACACTTTACTTACGCTCATTCGTATAATTCTCATTCATCCTCTGAAGTAATACCTGACGGTGATTCCCGGATGCTAAACAGGAAAAACAGAAAAACAGGATAGGTATTTTGAAAAATGACTTGTATTTCAGGTAAGGTCATTTATAAACATTACGGCTGTGACGACTAATCGAAAGAGTAAAGAGATTTTTAATTTCTGGAAGATTTCATTCATATTGATTTTTCTTAGATAATATTTGAAACAGCGATCGCTTTCCTCATTTAATTGAATGTTCCTCATACAGCAATGTTCACTAATGATACTACCGGTACCTTTAGATCATCTCTCCATGTATTACTTATCAGGCTCCAAGGATAGAATACCGTAAAGATTAATCGATAATGAAATTGGAATTTAATAACTTTTATAATTTTACTTACGACTTAAGAAAAAAATACGAATCAAGTTTGATAAGTACCATACTTACTTTACCAACATCCGCTTGAGTGACACCTAATTTAATACGTCTCTGTTTAAAACGTTCAGCGAAGGCCTCTAACTCTCGCGGATCGGTGTCAGAGTCAGGATGTTGGACAATGGCGGGATGATGCGGAGCGTGATGGTGATGTCCCGGCGGACCGTGACCGGATAACGGACTACCGTGATGATGATGGTGGTGATGTCCTGGCATCATACTGTTCATAGCCGGCCCGTAGTGAAGTTGGGGCGCGTGTGCTCCTGCACCTTCACCCATAGGTGTTAGTGTTGTCATTGCGGACGATGATATCGGATCCAACATTTCCAATCCTTCCATACCATGATGGTGGCTCATCTATAGAAAGAGATTTCTTTCATTAATCTATATAAAAATTAAAAGAAATATCCTTGTTGAAAAATGGCATAAAAATTATATTTTAAAGAGTTTAAATTTGAATATAATTATTTTCCTGATAATTATGAGATATAAAAGTACCAATATTCAAAATTTTATGTTTTTGAATTTAAAATAAGATTAAATCCTCATACGGCATTTCAATATTAAAAAAAAATCAAGGTAATTTTCTGTATATGAGCGGAACATTGCAGTTTCATTTAATACCATATATGCGCGTACTATACGCATTCAAAACTAAATTTGACGTTTAATAGGTTGTAGTATGCAGCGAATATTTAATTTGAATGACTGAATTAGACTTTTATAGATATAAAAATATTCAATATATTTTTATTTACTATGTGAATAAATAACTATTATTTTCCTTTATATTTTCAATGATAAACTAGAAGATTTTTTCACGGTTATATAACTGTCGTAAAATTTTTAAAAGCACAAATTCCTAATGATCAATTTATAACTTTCAGCTGTATCTAAGGATAAAAAATAAAAAAACTTTAACAAATAAAGAAAATAATTTATGACTTTGTAAATATTTTACTGTTTACGTTTTATTTTAGAATCATGGTAAAATAAAAAGTTTATCGTGAAAAGTCAAATACTATTTATAGTATTTTATCAGAACATGGTTATTATATGTAAGTACAAAATTTTCACATTAATAATAATTATGATGGGTGAATTTTTTAGATTATTTCGGAATTAATTTATTAGAATGTTTATGAAGAACGGCATTAGGTACAATTAATTGTCATCTAAGAGAATATACTAGAAATAAGTGGAAATAATATTGGAATAATCTAATTATCATAAAAAAAAAAATTTAGTTTATCATAAAAAAAAAATAGAGCCAAAAATAATTGACCCATGTCAAAATACAGCATAAGCTTTACAAACTGTACGTAAGCTGCACGAACTATAAGCTCTTATTTAAGGCTTCGTGGAAGATTATAAGCAGATAAATAAATTGATCGACACGCTTGTACTACGCTAAAATTTATTAGTTTTCCTTAAGGCTTATAAAAGTCCAAGTAACTCTTCCTAGTGAAATCACAATAACATTGTTCTTTCTTTCTCTTTCAAAATATTTTTAAGTTTAAAACTTATTAATAAATAAGCTTAATATTTTTCTTTAATAAAATTTCCAACGTGAGAGAAAAAAGAAAACAGTGAAACTCGAGGTGTAAAAGATTTGTTAGGCAGGAATTCACACTTGTCCCTGTCCAATAAACGTTTAGTATATAAGGTGATTCTAAAACCGATTTGAACGTATGAGATAGAGGCATGAAGTACGACAAGGAAGAGAGCGTAACATTGAAATTATACAAGGTTTTCAGAATAAGTCGGCGAAGATCCATTGCAGAGGCGCTGTGGTTTGCACGGTACGAATAAATACAAGACTGTCTTGTACCTTATATTCACGAAGAGAACAAACGGTTCCGTTCAAATTTTAAACAGCGTTTAGATAATCATGTTGTCTTTCTAGCAGTTAATCTCCTAGACAAGGAGATTGTGAGTGCCCTGCATAGGTTGCTCTCACTAGAGAAATTATCATCAAGACCGAATCCCGGCTTCAGGGGTGGGTTCAGGAACGATATAGGTGAACTTGGATACCCCGCCCTAGGGGTTAGAGGCACGCAATGAAACGATCCTACCGGCGGGCTGACCTGTCGGACTTGACTTATGACCGGCGGACGGGGAGGTTCGTTTGAATAGACAATTCCCTGGGCTGTGCTTTAGTTTGGTGTGGATCCGGCCCGGGGGGTAAGGTGAAAAAAAATCTCCTATACAAAAGCGAGGATGTCCGGCGACTGAAACGCCTGCATGTGGTGGACTTGAGGAACGAGTGACTCTTAAGTTGGTTCAATAACACATATGTGATGATATATATATATCTTTCTAGCCTTGACGAGGAGCCTAACCTCTTTCCATTTATCTCCATGGAGTTGTAATATATATATATATTTTTTTTTTCTTGATGATATCACCACACAAGCTTGAAGGATGTGCGCGAGATATGGAAATAGAATCTTGTAGCGTGTGATAAATACTATGCCTGACTGGGATTCGAACCCGGGACCTCCGGATAAAAGGCCGAGACGCTACCACTCCGTCACGGAGATCAGCTGTTTGTTTGCTATTATTATTTGTTTGTATTTGCCCATTGTTTAATGTCGTTATACATTCGTTTTTTTTTTTCATTAGACCTTTGTGAATTCTTGTACCTGTGTGGTATAATTCAGTGCAAATGTGTTTATATATATTAACTTTATGTATTTATGTATGTACTTTGTTTATATTTTTATGTATATGTGCGTTTCAATAGAGGGTGTTTGTTGGAAACTGCTCATCATGTGCTTTTTGCAATATGATTTACTTGTGATTCGTTACTCGGAACCGTTTCTAAATAAACAAATTGTGAAGCAAAAGAACAATTTCAAACAATTTTAAGTCAAACTATAATTAGAATTCATTTGAATTATTATATTTCTTGCAATTTTAATTGCATTTATTGAAACTTGATAACTTATTAAATAATTAATTAATTTCGTATAATAAATCGGACTGTTAGCTATTAACAGTGTGTCAGTAATCGTCAGACAAACTGGTAATTACGGAACCAGTTTTTCATTTATTTTGGTGATTTATAGATTCCCAAAATTTTTGAATTTTATAAATATATAAACTAACGTAAGAGATCGTTCAACGCTAATGGAATAAGATAGTTTTAAAATAATACAATTTTTTTTTATATAAAATTTAATATACACAGATAGACTAAAAATTGTAAAATTTCATAAAACATATCTATTTTAATAATATATAAAATAAAATTATATTATAACGTTTTACTGGAATTCGCGTTTTTTTTAAAATACCAAACTAATAATTTGATTGATGAATATTTGTGCAAAAATGATCATTTCGTTTTTACCTTTGTGTTATTTTTATCGTTTTTTAAAAACGATTAATGAATATATTTAATATGTTACACTGAACAGCCCTAATGTTTTCGGTGATGTAATTTTACGTACATTGACATAATGCATTTTGTACTTCTACAAATAAAGAAGATAAATTATTTATTATCTATATCTTCAATGTAAATTTAATAAAATATGATGAAATAGAGGCCGTAGTTTTACATTTAATTTTTACGTCTTACCTGTAACATTTACGGTAAGTAAAAGAAGGTATTGTATTTATTGACCGTGTAGGTCCACGTTAATCTAATATCAGTTTCTTATGTAATTGTATTATACTTCTTTTAAAAAGGTATTATATTGATTCTTGATTCAATTATAGTATGTGTTATAAAAATACATTACTTTTAACTGTTACGACGTAAAGAAATTAATAGTTCAAAATTTAAATGTATAATATAAGCCTACGCTTAAAATTATATTATATAGTGTTTCCAAATATTTATGGAAGTATTTCTACAGAGGTAAACATAAATATAAACGTTCCTGTGGGATTAATTATGTGCTGCTATGTGTTTTCTTGCTTCATAGGCGCTTGAAAAACTGTTCTGTTATAGATCTATTCCAAAATAATAGCGTTTGATAGTTTGATTTCTGCAATATGAATAAACAGCATTGACCATGGATAATGTAACATACGAAAATTAAAAAAAAAATAGAATACAACAAAAAGACACAAATTATTTAATATAACACTAAAGTTAAAAATACAAATAAAATGGAAAAATGGAATAATAACATTGTAGTTTTATAATAAATATTCACACAGTAGCGTACATTTTCTATTAAAAAATTGGCTCAAAAATTGTAAATAAATAAAAATAACATTGGCTGAACAAGTGACTAAGATATATTCTTGATTGTCATTTTTTTTATTCATGACATTAAAGTCACATGCGAAAGAGTTCTGGCGGGAATTTGTTGGCAGTTTTTAACGGTTATAATCGACTGACTAACTGTCTTGCCATATTTCAACTACATGTACGTATGTTTGTGCCCCACAGGAACTATAAAATGTCGATACCAATTTTCAAAAATAAAACATATCAAATTCCCTTTCTTTTGTATTTATTAATATAATTTTATTATTAATTTCAGTATTTCTTAATTGTTAAAATTTCACTCTCCATAAAAAAGGATGATGCATGGGTTTGTTGTATGTGATTACATTTTTATTTTAGTTGTTATTGGTGCAGAGCGAACCAGTGGTGGTGGGTCGGGCGGCTGCGCGCAGCGCACGAACGATTCATTCAGTGGAATGATTTATACTCCTTGATGCGAACGATTTGTCTAAAATTATATTTGTGTTTTGAGGATAAAAAAGGAAAACATTGAAGTTAGAGCTGTGTTAAAAAAAATCACAACTCTTAACAGCTCAAAACGTTCAGAATTTTGAAAAAAAAGTTTTGCTTAAAAAGAAATTGGTAAAAGTTTTTCTAGTTGTTAGTACGCTAAATTGCTGAACATGATTTAGTTAGTTACATTGGCAAAAATATCAACAAAATTATGTGTAATAAAACATAAACCATGTTTCGCGGTGTGCCAATAGGTCCGCCTTTTTTCTAGTAATTTATAAATATATATATATATAACATATTATATATGTGTTTGTGTGTGTGTGGTTTTTGGTTGATGAATTAATTCACCACGGAAGCTTTAAAGCTTCAAACTGTACATGGGAATATGGAAATGGAATTTTCCAGTGTATGAAAAATGCCATTCCTTACCGGAATTCAAACCCGGGACCCCCGGATGAAAGGCTAAGACGCTACCACTTCATCACAGAGATTGGAAAAATTTCATTTAGTATTTAAGTTTAAAATCAGGCTCCTTTACACTTTACTTTGTTTTGAAATTAAAAATAATCATGTTTTCTAACTTTTTTGGTTACTGTGTTTTTGTTTGGATGAATAAAATATAATATATTAGTATTATTTGTGTAAAATACACTGCGAATTTCTTATTCGGATGAAGAACAGAGAAAATTAACTTAATCAGAATGGACATTTCTATAAATTAAAAAAAAATAAATACATAAAACTATATTGATAATAAAGTGTATTCAAATGCATATCATATACGTATATGTGTGTGTGTGTGTGTGTGTGTGTGTGTGTGTGTGTGTGTGTGTGCGCGCGCTTGAATAGAAGAGTATCATTGGTAGAGACTGCTATTAACTGGACATGAAATTATGCTTCATTTGATTTAATACAAAAAAAACTTGGCTATACTTAGCAAATTTCTGATCGTTATGTTTTAAAATTTCCTAACAAATTATTCAGTTAAGAAGACAGTCTGTGCAAAAAAAAAGATTTCTTTACGCTGGAACTATTTTTCTGTTTTGGAATTTCAGCGGTTAAGTGGGCGATTTCTACTTTATTTGGGTTCTCAAAGTTAGTGTTTGAGAAAATGAGATATCTTTTCAAAACTTTTCTTACAATAAAATGGTTACAATTTTACCTAATAAACAAAAAAAAAGTTTTATACCTACTAATAAAAAATGCATACGAATATATAAATATATATATATATATATATATATATATATATATATATATATATATATGTATATTATAATATATATAATAAATATATTTATATATACTCTAAAATTACGTTTTTTACCTCAAATTTTATTAAAATATCTTTCAATTCTTTTTGAGACGTGAATGTTTTCAGACATATAGGCAGAACGCTCTCTCTCTCTCTCTCTCTCTCTGTATATATATATATATATATATATATATATATAAAAGCAACTAAATATAACTTAAAGCAACTAGTTCTGTCTGACTGACTGAATTATCAACGTCCAGCAAAACTATTGAGGTTAGATTGTTGAAAGTTTGTTTACATGTTATTTTTACGACGTAAAAGCACACTAAAAAAGGATTTTTTTAAATTCGGAGGGTTAAAATCGATTATGAATTTTGTGAGATCCGGCTATATTTTTAATTTATCGGTAATAAATGAAGATATCAACTTGATTTTTGCTGTGTTTAATTTTCATATGATTATCTAAAAATTAATTTTTAGATTTTTTTAAATTCTATCTTGAAAGGGGAGAAGAAAGGTAAAAGAATTTGAACAATGATTAAAAGTTTTTCTCATTTTCAACTACACTAAACGAGAGTTTGGGGTTTGCAATTGCTCTTAAGATAAACATCGAAAAACCATTCGGGTTTTTTTTTAAGTTTGATTTTTTTAAAGGGTGCGACGGTTTACGGGGCGCGGCGGCTCAACCAACACAGCTACAGCCACTGTTACTGTATGTGCGACACGATTGGCTGCTCCTGTCTCCGGTTGTTATTTGACTAAAAAACATAAAATAAAAATAAAATTGACCGTGATGGGAAACGCAAGTAACCATATAGAGCGGGCGAAGGCGTGATGGGGATGCTAGTATTTATATATATATATATATAAAATATTCATGTGAGGAATACCACCAAAATATTGGACAAATATTTTTTATATATACAATATTTAATTTAAAACAAGTTTTGAATTTTATTGAAATGTAAGCCATAACCCGGATTATACTTGTATTCCACTAACGTTTAATAAATACTTGATTATATTTGGTTAATTTTTTCTTTCATATCTTTTCTTTCTTTTTTGAAATATACTTCTGAAAAAATTTGTTTTCGTTCTTAAGGTATAGAAACCGTCTGAAAGGTTTTCGTATTTTAAAATGATAAGCATTCTATTGCTATAATTTTTTCATGTAATAATATTCCTTGTGGTTGTCCGCTTTCAAACAGAAAAAAAGTAAATTTTAGGTTTTTCCGATATAATCTTTTTCAATAATGTTATAATTATTTATTGTATCCTCTTGTTAAATAAAGGATTTAACAGTATTAAAGGATTTGGTGTCCTATAATTTTAGATTGCTTATTAAATCGGGAAAGGGTTGTTTTCAAATTGTAATTGAATGGGATGATTATTCGTTATGAATTAGTATAACGTATTCCCGTATAATGAACACCGAGTTACAAATGGGATGGCGAAAGATACGGTGGAGAGGTGAAATGGAATTTGTAGGAGAGAGATAGAGTGAAAAGGCGTGCGAGAGAAACAGAAGGGATCGTCGGGGGCCCATGATTCACCCGGTTCCCTATCGCGCTCCCAGCGGCCAAATATTTCATCATTACGACGGTCGATCCCATTGAC
Organism: Lycorma delicatula; assembly: GCF_047948215.1. Taxonomy (NCBI): domain Eukaryota; kingdom Metazoa; phylum Arthropoda; class Insecta; order Hemiptera; family Fulgoridae; genus Lycorma; species Lycorma delicatula. The sequence continues at coordinate 62,856,142 of NC_134462.1, forward strand.
ATCCCTGTAAAGTGGTCATTTGAAGGATGGAGAATAACAATTTAAGGTCTCGCGTACGTATAATAGTGGAATGGAAACGCATGGGCGGGTCACCTTCATTTATCTTTGCCTCTAGGGAAACATAATCTAGCTTTATGTGTATGTGTGTATGTGTATATATATTCTTCAGCTGTATATTCCCTCGAATACACGCATTGCACATTGTGTACATTAACTGTTGTTATTTTCGGTGTTCGTGTTACTTAATGTCACTTTTACTGTGAATTATGTGCTTTCGATGAAGAAGATTTCAAATACACTGACGACTGTACATGCACGGTCACACGCTACCCATTCTCTTACATACGTAAAATTTCTTATAATATCGTGTAAATTCATAAAATTTGATTACGGGTTATTGTAAAAATTTTTAAAAAATTCACATAAAAGAAAAGATTTTTTGTCTGACATTCCTTTTTAAATTAAATCAAAACATGAAATATTTATTAAAAGAAAGAAGACAGTTAAAATCATATGATTTCTGATGGGAAAATTATTCATCCGTTAAACCGTGCTTAGATGGCTTTAAAAATAGGTTACAGTTTTTTCAACTTTTTTTTTTAGAAATAGTTTAATATTATTATCAGTTATAAAAATTCAAAATTTTTTATAGTTCAAAAACCATATTTATTTACATATTAAAAGTCCTTTAACAAAAAGTGATTTTCATAATATCTTTGATTTTTTAATCTTTGTGATTTTTTAATATTCTTAGTAATTTAAAAATATTTTTTAGATTAATATTACGATATACTTTTAATTATATCTTAATATCTGTTACTGAATTACATTTATTTATAGTTCATTGAATTTATTTTCGTTAATATTTCATACATTCTGGCTAAGTTATAATTATTAAAAATTAATTTTTGATAGATAATTCCAGTTAAGAAATCTTTTTTTTTGCATAATTTAAAAAAAAAAATACTAACACAATATTTAATTAATATGTATAAAGTTCATTATTCATACAAAAAAGAGTACGTGAATTTTCTTCTATTCATACCTTATTTATACGGTTATGATATTTGTAAAGCTTTTAAAATACAGTAGGAACCAGTAGGAATTACTTTCTCTGAGAGTAATGGTATACATCCATTGGATGTATACCATTGGATGGATGTATAGTATACATCCATCCTTAAGGTGTATACATGAATGAAGTTATTACTCGAATATATTATACTGAATCTCAGTTTAAGTTAGGGAACCTTGCGTGGTGATGAGATAAAGTATGTTCGTTTCATCTACCCTTCATTAGTAATACATACATTGGATGCTTGCTATTGTTAAGCAAATTTGAATATTTTTTAAGCTATTCTGATGTTTGTAGAAGTTATTTGTGATTGGCGTAAGGTTGCCTACAATTATGACGATTATGACAACTAACTTAAAAAAATACATTTTTAAATGTTCCACTTAATAAATTTTAATATTTTTGATTGAGAGGAAATAACATTTTTAGTCAAATAAATAGAAATTGAACACAATTTTATAAATTTAATTTAATTATTGGACATTGAAATTACAGTAACTATAGCCATAAATAGGATCGTGTAGGAACAACATTAAAAGTACCATTTTTTAATATAAATAATTAGTTTTATGATGTTTTGTGATACATCAATTAAACAACTTATAAATTATCACTTAATGATTAAAACTTACGGATATCAATTCAAATAAACTAATTAAAATTAATTAAATACTACGTGAATAAATTAAAATGACATAATTTTAACCTAAATTTAAATAAATTAACTATAAAATTTACATAAGTGCATTGTTTTTGTGTAAGGTGTATTATCACAAATCAAATAAAAGTAATCTATCTATTTATGTGTATGAAATATTAATAATCCTGTACATTCAAGACTAATGTATATAACAATTTTTAGTTTAAAAATTGTAAAGAAAAAGTTTTAAAAGAAAAAGAGTAAAACTTTGTACTACTGAAAAATACTGTTTAGGTAGATTTTTTAAAATTTAAATGTAGGGGAAAATCATTTAAATAATTAAATAAACAAAAAAAAAATAAATAAAATATACTTTTTTTATTTAAGATTTTTCTGCCTCATTATAAGATGTAATTTCATTAGGACGTAATCTCTTTTTGCAGTAGATGTTATTCTGACTGGTCAACCATACTTAAAATAGTGCTGTTTGTTTAAACTGAAGAACGTTAGTACAGCAATAATACGCGAATTTAAATCTAGTTAATTACGTAACTAAATATTTAATAATAACTAAATTTACAAATATGTTCAATAGAGATATAAAAAATCTGACCTAGTTGTTAGTGTCTATTTTTGTTACTAATTCAACCGATAGATAATTGACGTCAACTTTTACTTTTATATAATAAATTCAATAAACTAACTTCTTTGATTTATTCTAAAACTCTTTCATGCAAATAATTCTTCACTTGTTTTTCCTAAAATGGAATTTTTACATCAAATTAAGCTTATAGAAAGAATTTTACAAGATAAAATTATGGAAATATCTTTCACTTTACTAGTATGTGTAATTAATAAATAAATAAGACATATTAATAAATTATAATTTGCAAATTTAATTTTTTTTAATGTAAATTGTAAACGATATAAGAAATAGTTCTGTCTCAAAATAAATTTAAGTTTCATATTAAATGATATTAAGCTAAATATTAGCTTTAGGATTTACATTAAATCGTAATTGCGTTTTAATAAATGGAGATCCAAAAAAAAAAACGGGAAAAAAGGGAAATCCTGTTCAAATCTATAAATCTAAAAGTAAAACATAAAATAGAAGACAAAGAAAATATGTAATTGCACTGTTTATTTGATGGTTTGTTATTGTTAAAAAAAAAATACAATACTACCAAGTCATATTTTGGAAGACAAAATTAATACTTATAATCAAAAATAAAAACAGCGAATTCTACATAAGCATAGGAAAAAGGAATTTATGAAATCCAATATCCATAAAATCAAATTTTTTTTAGTTTGTGAGTTCTTTTGATCATATTTTTATTACTTTAATTTAAATAATGGTCCGAAATAAATTATAGAAACATTAAAATATTAAAAATGAAAACCCTTCACGGTTTTAAATAAGATTTACCTATTATAACAACTTTTTTATTTATTAAATAACGCATTATTTTATTTATTAATAAATGTTTACCTTCCGTCTTCTTTAGATTGCTTAAATTCTCATTACAAATGAATTTTTACATTTCTTTGTAAATTGAGGACCATCTGGTTACAATTAATTGAAGTATGATAAATGAGGAACAACAGAAAACATGGATTGCTTATTTATTTGCATTTTATATGGGTAAACACAGGTAGAAGGAAAAACTTGTGTAGGCAGGCCACGTTTGGAATATGTAAAACAAATTGTTAGGGATGTAGGATGTAGAGGGTATACTGAAATGAAACGACTAGCACTAGATAGGGAATCTTGGAGAGCTGCATCAAACCAGTCAAATGACTGAAGACAAGAAAAAAAAATGGGTAAACATTTTTATTACGTAATTTTTAATTTAGTAGAAAGAAAATTAATGTTTTATTTATTATGATTGTACTTTTACGCCTTTTTTCAAGAGATCTTTCTAAAAATAATGGAAGCGATTTAATATTATTTTATTCTTTAACGGCCTGCTTCTCTAAAAACTAAAACTAATCTAATCTTTTTTTTTACAACCAGTTTATATTAACATCCTTTCGGCCGCATGTGATTCATTAATGTTTTAAACAAAAAATATTATCGGCTATTTAATTCTGTTCGATTGGAAACGTACATTTTCATTAACTTATTAAATACAAAGAAATGCTATGCTAAATGATTACTGAAAAATCAAGAAAAACGCTTAAAGACCGTTTACGAATAAAGTGAAATAAAATTTGATGTCCATTTTGGCTGCTATTTAATTAATATCAGTATATAATAAAAATAAATATATAAAAACTGATTATGAAGAAATTAATAAACGGTACATTTGAAACACAACTATATGATTATTTCTACCAATCTTTGTTTGTTTTCTCAACCAATTTTCCAGCTACTGCCGGGGTCGGGTATGTGTGTGCGAGCGCGCGTGTGTATGTAAGCAAATGTAATTATCGCTACCGGCTTGCCAGGGCTAACGTAACTGCAGACGTAATGTAATATAAGTGTAAATGTACCGGTAAACATGGAACACACTCAGGTCGACCACTCTTGGGACGTATGGTTAATTGAAACCCAACCGCCAAAGAACACCGGTATTCACCACAGTCTAGCATTCAAATCCATATAAAAGCAACTGCCTTTACAATAACTCGAAGCTTAGAACTTTCGTCTTCGAAAATCAGTTGATTTTGTGATGACAAGTTTAACCGCTAGGCTAATTCCACTAGACTACCTTTCTTTCTTCTTTTTCTGTTTAGCTAGCCTCCGGAACCACCGTAAGGTATTGCTTCAGAGGATGAATGAGGATGATGTGTATAAATCTAAATGAAGTGTAGTGTTTAATTGAAATCCAACCACCAAAGAACACTGGTATCCACGATCTAGAATTTAAATCGGTATAAAAGTTACTGTCTTTTTTAGGATTTGACTTCAGAATTGTCGACTTCGAAATCAGCTGATTTGCGATGACGAGTTCACCACTATACGAACCCGGTGGATTACAATAGAATACTCTGAATAAAAAAATAAAAAAAAAACAACTGTTGATCAAAGAGTAGAAATTGTCGTTTCAGGATATTCCAATGGAAGCGAAAAGTTAGATCAGAGAGTCTCAAGAAACGAAAAAATCTAGTTTTGAAATCAGTTTAAAACGTAAACTGTATTAAGAGTAACGTTGTTCAGGCTTTTTAGTCAATTTTATGTGTTTAATTAGTATTGCCTAAATCATTATTTCTTAATTTTTGTTTAAAATCGTTTTTATTTTTACGAATTTTTGTTAATTTATTATAAATATTTCTTCATTATTATCTTTTTAAAATTACTTATTTCTGTTTTTAATAATAAATTATTGATTGGTGATAATGAAAAATGGAAATACCCATCTAGTCTTAGATTTAAACTATATCATTTAAAACCAATTTATGATCGCTCTCTTGTTTTCTAATTTATTATTAAATATTAAAATATGTATTTTCATTCCAAAAAATAGAGATTTTAATTTTTGGAAAATTTTATAAATTTCAACCATTTAGTGAAGAAATGTTTTTTAAACTTAATCTTGCAATAATTATTTTTGGATCTATGTATAATAGAAAGATTCGTATGAAAATCTTTCTATACTCTATAGATTTATTTATTTAATAATCTTGTTACCAATTTATGAGAATTTTTGAGTGAAAATTTGGGAATAATCGAATGTTTTTGTGAATTAACCTTAACTGATTTACTTTGTTTGTTAATGAAAAATATTATTGTATAAAGGGTCAGTACAACAAAACCATGCAATATAATATAGTCAGCCTATATTAGTCTATTAAAAAAAAAAAAATCATCTAATTTGTTTGATAAACTATCATGCATTATGATAATTATATTTTTTTTTTTACTGTTGTCATGCAATACAGCTACAGTAAAATTCCTGTTTAATATTTCTCGTTTAATCTCAAAAAAAAAAAAATCTGAAAAATGGTAAAAGGCAAATAAACATTATTGGCATGCAGTAATTTGGGTGGGAAATAATTAATCAGACTAATAATTTAAAAAAATATATATAATTTCTGTATGTAAATTTTATTATCAATTTAAGTAATTTTTAAGTTAACTTTATTCATTTTTTTGTTTGTTTTTTTTTGACGTACGTAAAGTGATGCTTGACAGTGTCGCAGATTGGAGTCACGTTCTTGCCTCACCTGGTGGGGTCTTGTGTTTGGTGGGCCAGGATGCGGCGCTCCCATACCGTGGTGATACATCATATCATGTTTGAGCTGGGGAAGCCCTGGTGTGGGGTTGCCCTGATGTTTGCCAATATCAACTGCAGCCAATGCCTCTGCTCTGCTGAGTAAACCATCGTTCAGACCCGTAAATAAATCCCCCTATCAACAGCAAGAATAAAAACAGTATCTATTAATAAATTATTATGTATGTGGTTATTTGCAAGCAGTAATGTTTATTTAAAAAATAAATATTATGAATTGAAGAAAGTTGATAATATTTGCTTTAAAATCAAATTCTCTTTTATATGAAACAAAATAAAAGATAGTAATTTGGCATTACTGATTTTGGCGTAGGTTCAATATATATTAAACATATTGGTATCTTCTGGAAAATCGTATGATATAGCCAGGAAGAGGCCGTTACGGTAAAACGTCTTATCTGTACATTTTTCTCAGGATTTTTGGATAAAGCTACCTCGGTTTCTTTTATAAGTCTAATAAATCTTCAGATTTATATTCGTGTACTTTTCAAAGTTTTTGTCCTTATTAAAATCAGTAATCAACAACCAATCAGTAATTTACACTTATTTTTAAATTTCTGGGATAATTTGATAGGGCCTAAGTAACACATCTAGTTTGAAAAAAATTAAAATTTATAAAATACAGATAGATTAAAAAAAGTTTCAATTCTTATAGTTTTTAAATCCGGCACCATATTAAAAAAACAACCAGTTATATACTAAATCTTAATTTGAATCCGATTTCAAAAAGTCTAACTATAAGAATTAAAAAAATATTATTTTTTAAGGCTTTTTTTAAAGTTGGGGATTAATTTGATTTTTTTTTACTTTTATGTAAAGTATGAGTAGATTGTGAAGTATGCAAAAAAAATTCTGCCAGTATGAAAAAAAAAAATTCAGTGATTTTTATGTCAAAAAAACAACATGATTTTTATATAAACCACTGTCAGGAAACGCAAAGGTTTTTGACAAATATATGAAAAGGGATGAGAAATGACGTAAATAGATTTCTACCGAGTATGAGATAACTCTGGTATGCAGAAATATGTATTACTTTATTTACGATAAATTTTTGAAATAATTTTCTTGAATTTTCACGTATAACTTATGAGTATCTTATGATATCAGGCCAACTTACCATTATTTTATAACTATGATGGAAAATTATAAGTTAAATAATCTTTTATCATTTAAACGAACAACGTAATTTTTCTTTTAATAAATTATTCTTTTTAAAATATCTGATTACGGAATACCATGGTAATTTCTATAAATAAAAAAAATATATATAAGTTTATCGAAATTGTTGTGTTTGATAAAAAATAAGGTTGAATATACATAAAAATGAAAATACGGGTTGATTGAGAACCTCCTGCGTGTTTTTAGGTAGATTTCATAAAAAGGCTACCTATTGTAATGAGTACCATGATTCGACTTCACGAAAATTTCGAAATGTCTTTGCGTTTCACATTCCCCAGACCCCAAAACCACCGTCAGTTCAAAAGTTTATATATATATTTCACTTTCTTGTGGACGTGATAACTACCTTAATTTTTGGCCAGTTACATTCAAATTGTTCCTTAAAAATGACTTGTCCCAAAATCTCAGTCGAGTTCGTTAACGGCCAAAATCGGACCATGGGGGTGAAAATGGGGGGGGGGGCTTTTTCGAAAAAATAAAATATCGCTACAACTTTCTTATTAAGTAAAATATCGAATTCTTTTAAGTTCCTATTATTGATTGGATAAGAGCCTGAAACTTATTATAAGTAATTTTTTTTTATATCACCAACCATTAGCACAGGGGGTTGAAAAAATAGGGTTTCGATGAAAAACAAATCATATCTCCCTTAATAGGCACAGTATCGAATCGGTTTAAAGGGATAATTAGTCCTCTAAAAATTACCTAAAACTTTTGTCGGTGACAATTTTTGATATGACCAACCATTACGGCAAGGGATAATAAAAACATTGCTGGAATTGTAAGTAGTTGGGGCTTGTCGTATGCTAAACATTTGAAACTTTTTTCACATGCAACCATTGTCGTATTGAGTAAATTTGATGTTTCTCTTAACTTTAAGGTGGAAATCTTTTTTATCCCCTACTTAGCACCGATGAAATCTACCTCCTCCGCCTTCCGAATGCCGAAAGGGATTTTTATAGATTGCAATTTTTCGAATAAAAGACTAATTGATGTAGGGGGTTTGTTTCGATTCCCGGTAAAAATTCTATATTCAAAAAAAAAAAAGTTTTAATTATTTAAAAAGGAATAATAGTATTTTACTGAGTAGTTAATCAGTCAGTATTGATGCTATGAAAACCATCTGGTAAATGATTCAATATTTTTATATTTTTATTATATTACGAATATTATTTATTTATTGTTGAATTAAACCTGATAAACAGCCAGGAGGAATATGTATCATACTCTCTTTTGAAAGTTTTTTGCGATTTTGCAAAACTTTTTTTGCAACTATGTTATTTTTTAATTATTAACAAATATACCTAAGAAAGATATGACCTTAATTAGGCGAAATCTCGTGATACTGATGGCATTGTTCTACAGCCTCACCCCCGTTGACCTTTTACGTTGAAAATTTAACGTCATCAATGTCCCCCATATAGAGAAATAATCTGACCAAGTTTGGTAAAAACCGGTTCAGTAGTTCTTGAGATATAAGGTGATTTAGAGGCCAACATCGAACAGAAGAACATACGTACATTAACATCCGAAAAATTTCCATCCAGTTTTTTGGGTTCCTTAGGTGTCAAAATTCAAAATCCGGTGAAAACCGCATATACCCTAATTGGAACGATTAGGGTATTTTCTCTTCTAGACGTATAGCTCTGCTACAGCGCTATCTAGACGGGAAAGTAAAAATTGAAGTTTGAAAATTTTAAATTTTATACTAAAACATAAATTTAGGAATTTTGTAGCGTATTATGCAACGGAAAGGACATCCAAATCATCTAATCTCGTTTGTGTAGAGCTTATTTGATGATACTGCGATTTATGTTATAATGAAAAGTGACTCGATCACTGGAATTCTAACTAATAAAGGTGTAAAACAGGGATTATTTTTGTTTCCAACTCTTTTTATTATTTATATATAGCTGGATACTTATATAACTACTTATTATATTGTTAATATTATTGTAACAATATATATTATTGTATATATTGTTTCTCTTTTGTATGCAGATAATAAGGTTATGATTGTTGATAACGAAGATAATCTACAAAGATCTATTTTAAGTTGCAAACAGACTTTTGCTGATTACAGAATAAAAATAACAGTTGATAATTCAAAGACGATGACCATTTTGGGTCGGCATCCTGTTAGGTCTAACATAATAAATGACGTCGTTGTTGAAAAAGTATCGAATTTTAATTATCTTGGTTGTGACGTGGCCTATTTAAAGAATAATGATACTGGTAACAAATTAAACAAGTTTGTAGTGTTATATACAAAGCGTTAAAAAATAAAACAAGGTGGGAAACGAGAATAAAAATTCTATAAGACAATGGACATATATGTCTTGAAATGCGGAAGGGAAACGTAGGTTGCAACGGCGCGGGAAAAATCTTAATATTTACTGCAGAAATAATTTTTCTGAAAGCGACGGTTTGTACAAGATTGGATCGATATAGAAATGAGTTACAAGTGACCTGATAACTTGATGATATAAAATTATGCAAGTCTAACTGGTGTAGGCATAATGATAGAAGAACGACTACCAGTCAGACTACAAAAATTATATACGGTTTAGCAGACGAGATAGAGGTAGACCGTTACATAGATGGGTGCCGGACTAGACTTTATAGTCTAACCGTGTTTGGAAAAAGACGAAGAATATAAATATTATTTAAGTATTTTTTAAGATGTATTTAATTAACAATTAAAGTAACAGGACAACTTTAGTTCTTGCTCAGATTTATGACCATTAATAAAATGGTTAGGATTCTAAAAAGCGGAACAAATTAAATACAGCCTATAAACTCATATCATTAAACCGATCGTAATTAAAAAAAAAAAAAAAAAATGTTATTGTTTGTCGAAGCTTATCTTTGTTATAATATAATTTTATATTTCAATTTTACATCGGCAGAGCGTTGTGATGCTCCTGAAAACAATCTGTTATGATTTTACTAATATAATTGTCACATAAATATTTTTTAATTGTTTGTACATGTAATAGAGTAATTAATTAATTATTTTGCTTCCCCGTATAGCCTACTCATTTATATTTGTATTGATGATTTTTTTCTTTTTTGTACAAAGTTTTATTTACAAAAAGTATAAGTTAATTAAATGGCTTGAATGAGAGCGTTTCCAGTGAAACTTCTCAAAAAGAATCCACGTAAATAATGGTATACTTTTTTATATGAAAAATATAACATACAGTGAGAAAAAGTAAAAAATAGAACACTATGAAAAAAACACAACAAAACAACAAATTTTAAAATACAGTAACGAAAGACAACAATACTAAAGGGAAAAAACTCCTACCTTAGACATAACACACATGATCTCCTAGACCCAAGATATGGAGACGTTTCAAGCGTCCAATATACTCAGTATTATCCAACAAGTTCACAGCAAGATAGTTTTCATGGTTGTTAGGCCGTAGTTTATATCTCGAACTAAAGCGTTGAATTTCCTCGTGAACGTACGGCAGCCCTAGATATTCATGGACCTTGGTGTTCCTTACAGACCATGGCGCCTCTGTTATCTCCTAAGTAATTTATTCTGAAACCGCTGATAATTTCAACACTGCTTTTACTCTTCGTTCCTTAAAGCTGGATACTGTAGAGGTCCATACCAGTTTCAGAAGTGCATTGTACAGTAGCTGTTTGACGACAACCGAGACCTTCAGCCTAATAACCAATGCATCTATTTAAACTTAATGTTCAGCTGCTTTCTTTTTTCTCTCAAATGATATTTCCACGCCAGAGGAAGATCCAGATGAAAACCTAGATAGTTTATGTGGACAGCGTGGGGGGATAAAAATGTCATTCAGGTGAACTGGTGGGCAGTCTTCTTTCCTCATTGTAAGTGTTATATGACTAGACACTGAATTAAATTTGAATTTCTATTTAGCCACCCTTTGATTTGATTCAATTCAGATTATAATTTATCTGTTGGGTAATCGTCGACCACCAAGATCGCCGTGTCATCAGCAAACGAAGCAACAGCGACATCGGCAAATTAGAAAGAAGATTCACAGTGTTAATACGAGATTACAAAATCGGTACCAGAAGTGAACATTGAGAAACATTAGACTGATTTTCAAAAAACTCAGGTAATTCCTGATTATGTCTAACCTGATAAAAACGACCATCCAGGCAACTAAACAGAATCAGGTAAAATAGTTGAGGCAAACTCAATTTCAGTTTATAAAGCAAACTGACAACCATACCTTGACGAACTTCCAAAAACGCTGCTGAACAATATTTCTCTCATCTAAGCAGCTGTTGATGACAAAAACTTCTGTTGGTTTGTTCTATAATCACTGAAATAACCACTCCGGAAGTCAAACTGACGGTCAGGAATAACTTGTTCTTTCACTGAAGTGGCTTTAATCTTCAAAGAAAAATTCTTTCGAAGATTTTAGAAAAAACAGATAACAGGTTTTAGGCTTATAGGCTGTTGATGATGTAACTAATTATTCCAGATAATCTGTTACTTTATTATTCATAAATAATGAAGGAAGAAATCGACAAAGGGAAATTCATATTCGGAGAGTTTACGAACTATTGCTGCGTAGTCACGTTCCACTGGTACTAGTAAAGTAATTGTGACTTCTGACAAAGATTAGATTTCTGTTTTAAACATTAATGTCCGTGTGTATGGATGCAGATGCATATAATGATAGTGTTACATAACATTTTATTATTTATTAGGCTTTATTTATATTAATGAATTGATTGATATCATTTTAATTTCAATGTTTAATAATAAAACATCATTTTTTCTTTTCCTTAATTATGACTATTTTTGTTTAAAAAAATGAATTTTACTTTTGCCCTGTTATTTTGTAATAAGAGCAATTTCTTTTTCTTAGTCAATATACTTTAAAACACAAGCATGATGAAAATATATCGTACTAAAAAAAAGTACATACAAGAATATAAAATATAAATTTCTTGCATAAATTTTTTTTAGTTTAAGTAATGATATGACGAACTATTTAACGGACGGACTATTTAAAAATAATCACTATCGAAAATTACAAGATCATTCTCAACGATAATAATCACCACACGCCAAGTATATAAGTAAAAATGACGAATAAGTGGTTTCCTGTTGGTCTTCTTAATCAAGTTTAATATGTTGCAGAATATGAGTGAGCTTCCTAAGCGCTTTAAAATGCAACAAATAATATATTCTGTCCGCCAACAAGATATAACATGTTTTAATTAGTCTGCATTAAACGCACATTTAAAGAAAGTTTTAAACTTTCTTTAATTGTAGGATTTATTAATTTATGAAATCGGTTATTAATTAATATCATCGCTCAAACGAAATAAGTTCCGTTTGATTCGAATTTTTGGAATTTGTCTTGTGTATTTTTGAAAGTTGCATTATGGTGTGCAAGCGTATTGCCGGTTAATTGTCTGCAATAACTCGATTGTTTGTCAAAGGATTTTTGCAACTGAACTGTCATTTTGTTCAAAATGAAATGCCTAATAAATTTTTTAATAAGTAAAAATTTGATTAAATAAATAATTACAAAGATGTAGAAGATTAATAAATTAAGATGACCGCCGTTTTTGTAATTTTTAAAAGTGACGGTTTCAACATTTTTTATTTTGTAGAACAAGACAGTAGACTTAGATTTGCCAAATTTAATTAAAGTAGGAATACTCGTTCCTAAGAAATAATTTTTTTTGTTGAAAATCACAAAACGGCGTCCAGAAGAAAAAATAAATAAAAAAGACTTATGTTGATATGTACTTTTTTTACTCATTTTGGTGTCCTGAATCAGTCTCTCGAGTTCGGCTAAACGTCTCGGAGTAATCCGAGTATATATATTGTAACAAGACCGGTGAAACAGACCTGAATAACAGATTCCTACCAATTAAGAAAAAGTACTAGAAAATATAATAATGTGAGGAATCCAGAAAGGGGCTAAAAATAAACCTTCTTAGTAAAGATAACAGGTCTATTTAACAATGACTCTTTGTAGTACTGCCTATTGACACATCTAAACAGATTTGTTTCGTGAGAAAATTCACTGGACCTAGATTTGGAATTTCATGGGAAAATGTAAGGGCGGTCGATCAATCTCACGCTTCCAGTTGGGTCCGGTCGGGCAGGTAAAGACGATAGGAGTATAAATATTCCGGGGCAGACCAGTTAAAATCAGTTCTGCAAAGTCAGTCTGAGGGAGACGTTATGATGTCAGTCTGCGAGGAGATTCTGAGAGAGAATATTCCGCGAGGAGGTCAGTGAAGGGGCGAATTTCTAATACGTTCGACGCGATTAAGTTACGTCACAATTAATTCCAGTACACGAAAACAAGAAATGGTTGCATGAGTTACTGTTAGATTATAAGTGATGGAGATAACGTACAAAATTTAATTCATAAATCGTTAGGGTAGTTTTATTTGTGAACAGCAAAGGTATTTACTGTAAAAGAACTTTATACTTGTCTTATCTATTGTACTACTGTTGTTAATCCAAGATCAATCGTTAAAAATGTTAGCTAAAAGACTAACAGCCATGCTAATGTCGTTTTGTCAATAGGACTGAATTCTGGTTTTCATTATTTATCTACCTGTGAATAAATCCTGACAATTACTTTAAATTCTGTTTTGTATATAATCACTGTTTATTATTATTATTATTGACATTTATTATTATTATTTTTTGTTTAATCTCCGGGATGACCGTTATTGTATTGCTTCAGAGGATGAAATGAATGATTTGTAGCTTGTGAAAATGTCATGCCCAACCAGGATTCGAACCCGGGACCTCCGGATGAAAGGCCGAGATGCTACCACTCGCGCCACAGAGGCCGGCGCTATTATTATTAAAATTATTGTGGTTTTGATTATTATTGAGTTGTTTTATTACTGTCGTTTATTAATACTATTGTCATTATTATTATGTCTTGTTTTACTTACGTTTTTAAATCAATAAATTGTAATTGTATAAAGATTTTAAATTTTACATTAAATTGTTCATCTCTCAATAACTTGATAGAGCCGCGAACACGCGACTATATATATATATATATATATATATATATATATATATATATATGTATATAGGAAAGAAGTCTGATATTATGAAATATAGATCTAAACATTTTGAAGAAGTTATTTATAATCTGGGTTATTAAAAACATGGACAACAGGGAAAACAGAAAGGGGAAAAGACAAGAGGCCATTGAAATGTGTTGTTTGTAATGGGTTAATTTTTATTAAAAATTACTTAAATTGCAAAAATTAAAGATGAAGAAGTTTTAAGATTGATAGGAACGAAGAGAAATTTTTGTTAAATCTTGTAAAATGATGAAATCGGTCATATATTAAGACGCTAACGATCAGGTAATTCGAGAATAGAGGAACGTGTAAAAGATAAAAACTGTGCATAAAAACAGTATTTCACATGGAACATAATTAAAACTAGAAACTTGTTATAATACGTTATTATTTCAAACTATTTTAAATTGTACTTGATGCTTCCTATAAAATGTCACTACTTTTGTTTTAGAACAACAAACACTCATCTTATATTCATTACTTATTAAACTTAAGCTACACAGAGCTCTAGTAAATCGTCTTCTAACTTCTGCGGTATGACCACATCATCTGCATACAATATATACTTGATGCTAGTACGATGGTTTAGTTATATCTTCCCATCAAAATTTAATAACCATTATCTAATAACAATCTTGTCATATAATATACATATTGATCAAAATATTTCGTTATCTGATGAGACTATTTATTATCGTTAAATCATACTTTTTTTAGTTGAAAATTTTATTTACCCTAGAGGAATTATTGGTGCAGAGTGAGTATTCTAAGTCTGGTATAAATTTCACTTTTGCATAAGTACAAGTGTATAAAAAATCGTAACTCACATCATCAATTAAGTAATATAAATTTAATATTTATGTTATTATCTTTGTACTTTTTTTTTTGTTATCGGCAATTGAACAATTGTTAAAATTAAACTAATCATTAAAATAACTCGATAACGTTAAAAAATGACCTTAAGGCCATCAATTTAGTACTACAGACGGTTGAAAAGTATAAAAACTTTCAGTTTCTTTAAACAGATAAATTTTTAATGTAACGCAAAAATAATGATCCGTTTGCGTGACTATCAATTTTTTTTTCTGCATCGTTTAAAAAACTTTATTTCAAAGTTTTACAAGTCTGGGAAACTTAGATTTGGTTTTATTTATTAATCCTAATTGTATTGTTGTTAGTAAATGTAGGTTTTAGTTGGTTTTAACAATTATATATAAGTTTCGCCTTATTATTTAATATTTGAAAAAACCGGCAATGCTGATCAATTTAAATATAAAAAAGTATTTCGATTTTTTTTTTAATCTGGGAGCTCCCCATCACGAGAAGGTATATTAAGTTATTTTATTAGGTTTATTAACAAAATTAGTTTTGAGCATTAAAATTTGATATTACAAAAAATTTTTTTTTCATTTTGGGGGCTTCCATTCTCAAGGGAAAGCATTTGGATAAAATAAATTTTTAAAGAAAATAATTCCTAGTAGGGATAATTAATAAAAAAAAAGATTTTTTTAAAATTATTTAAGAAATACAAAGGCGATAATTCTAATTAAATAAAGTTGTAATTAAAGTTGGTTTCTTTTTTTAAAGAAATAACCGTAAGGACTACAAAAAAATTAAGATTTTTGCATTTTAAATGTAGTGGGTAACATGCGAGATGGGTAACTGAGATGGGCAGCGTCAAGGATTAACATCAAGAAGAACCCAGGTTCGGATGGCGTATCTGGTGTGCTGTTAAAGAAGCTGACCAGTGCGCATTCGTGACTCGTCTTAGAGGCCCTTAATAAGGCATTTGGGGTGGGCAGCTTTCCTAGAACCTGGAAGCAAGCCAGGCTCCTTCTGATTCCAAAACCGGTGCCTTATTGGTCCATGGTCGCTTATGCTGATGATTTAGCGTTGTTGGTAGCCGGCCGCACGGAAGATGACGTGGAAGGGCTGGCGAATTCTGCAGTACGACGGTGAGCGCTTGGCTTCAGGACAGGGGCTTGGAGCAGGCGCCCCAGAAAACGCAGTTGCTTGCAGTGATGGGTCACCACAGAATCAAAGACATCACCGTTCTAGTTGATGGCTTCCGAGTGGTTATGGCGCAACACGTGAAGTACTTGGGTGAATGGTTTGAACGGACCGGCCTGTTCAACAAGCATATTGCGGAAGTATCTAGCAAAGCAGAGAGGGCCGGCCATTAACACTCTTGACCGGCTAATGGGGCCAAGGGGCGGGCCACGGGCGGCCAAGCGGAGGTTACTTCTATCGGCCGCGACATCGATACTTTTATATGCTGTGATAGCAGGTTCGAGGCATTGAACAGGAAGAGGAATGTGAGGCGGCTGGCCTCGCTCCAGTGACAGGGAGCGTTGAAGATTGCGGCTGCCTAAAGGACTGTGTCCACAGAGGCGGCGGGAATGTTGGCGAGTTTCCCGCCGAACTGTCACGGTTTGGCGGGAAACCTTCTGCATCCTCCAAGAGAGGATACAAAAGGCTGAATCTGCATCCGTTCTTCTTCAGGAATGGTAAGAGAGCTGGGATGTGTCATATACAGGTGCTTGAACTTTGCGAATAATTCCTCGTCTGAAACCGTGACTGGGGAGGAGTCATGGGGACGTCGGTTACCACGTCTCCCAGCTTCCGTCTGGCCACGAAGAGTTTGGGGCGATATTCACAGGTTTGGGAGGCGTTCCAAATTGTACCTACTGCGGTCTCTTGGATACTCCTGAACATACATTTTACTGCTGCCCTAGATGGGTGGAGTTGAAGGAGGGATCTCACTTACAGTGGATCACGCCGGATAATGCAGTTGGCTATATGTTGCGGGGCGTGGGTGAGTGTAGGGAGATCGAGGTGCTTGTGGCTGATATTTTGAAGCAGAAGGAGATCAACTACCGTGATTAGGGGAAGACTGAGGTTCCTGAGGGGGAGTACATCGGGGTGAGGGACAGCTTTCTACGGAGCTACTATTTTTTTGTGCTTGCGTGGATGGGCAGTAATGATGAGGTACGGGACACCCGAATCCCCCCATATGGAAAAAGACCGAGTCCCGGTGGGGATTCTTTTCGGGGATGTCTCCGTTTGAGGCATGGGCATCAAGACCGATTCCCGGCTTCTGAGGTGGGGCCCAGGTACGACATAGTCGGGCCTGGTTACCCCACTACGGCGGCTTGAGGCAAGCAAGAAGATAAAATCCAACCTGCGGGCCGACCGGTCATGCCGGTAGGCGGGAAGGCAAGTTAGAGTTTTATGGATACTCCCCTGGGCTGAGTTATATACTTGATTGTAGGTCCAGCCTAAGGGAGTAGGGATATAAAAAATAACAAAAAAAAGATTAAAATAAATATTTTTTTTTTTACCACAGACTGTTGGAGGGCGATAGGGATAAACGTTTTATAATCGTTTGAAGGCCTAATGCTGTAGAAAATATAGTTGCAAAAAACTTCCATTAACTCCATTTCTGAAGTAAGATATAGCTGAAAAAAGAAAAATATATAAAGCATTTATCTGCGTTGGGGTGAACATTAAATAAACATGTTTGGTAATTTGTGATCTCAATTTGACCCTCCCAAAACACTCCCTCTTTTTCCAATTTTTGCAAAAAATTTAATACACTTTTTCCTCCCTAAGATCTACCACGTTTGAAGAAAATCGATCTACGGGGTCCAAGTTATAAGACCAAATGCAGGACAACATATATACGTACGTATATTCGTACATTTTTGGACCAGGAGCATTAAAAAAAAAAAAATTGTAGATTATTTATAATTTATTTTAATCTATTTTTTTTTGTGTTAAAAATTAAAAAAAAAAAACTCCATAAGGCACAAAACTTAAAAAAATCCAAATTTTGTTTTTTTGACCTTTATACTTAACCGCTATAGCTATAGGAGCATACGATGTCACTATAGACGGGAAAGTAAAAAACTACAATTATTTTTGTAGTATTCAGTTTTTAAATACTTTCCTTATGATTGTACATCACTAATGAAGTAATTTTTTATTTTTAAAAATGATAAAAGGTTTATTTATCGTGCGTATTATTATACGCACGATAAATAAACCGATAAATAAACCGATAAACGATAAATAAATAAGATTGTTTATTTATATTTTAAGATTTAGAAATTTTGTTATAAAAGTATAAAATTATCTATCCTTGCTTTATGGTATATAAATATATGTTACGGTAAGTTTTATTAATCCAGTGAATTTGATTAATCGCCTCCAATGTTAGAGAATAACTATATAATTTATATATTTAACGTTAATTAGACGAGGTTAGCGAGCGTAGGTTATGTTTGGTTATACAAAGGAACAGTAATGTTTTGATTATTTAAGTAATAAATTCAATGGCCACCGGGCCAGCAGTTGTCCGACCACAAAATGAAAAATAATAAATTCAGTAATTATTGCTTATAGTCGAGTTGTTATTTTAGTGTGTTAATATGGAGAATATGTAAAATGACCGGTATATTTAATATATTGCTATATATTTATTAAATTCTCTAGTATTGGAAGCGATTAATAAAAATTCACCGGTAATTATGCATAATCGACGGATTAACCAAATTTACCGTAACACACACACACACACACACACACACACACATATATATATATATATATATATACATATACACACACACACACACACACACATTTATTTATTTATTATATTTTACAGTAATGCAATGGTACTTCTCAGAGAATTATGGAGATCTATGCAATTGATTTTATATTATTATAATAAACTGGAAAATATTTTACTTTTGAATTTAGGCCTACCATTTTAGTAATGTGTTATATTTTATTAACTACATATATCGTTAATATTATAATAAAATGACCTTTTCACTTACCTTATTTTAAAAATTATTAAACAGTATAATTTCATGAGCTGAATAAATATTTTTACGGAAGCAAAAATGTATAGCTGCAAATCAAATGAAATAGATTTTTTATGCGCTTTAATTTACGTATACATTTAAAAAATGTCTTAAGTTTTAAGATAAACAATATGTTAAAAAAAAAACTTGTTTCCAAGAAGTAAGATACCTCCTGGTCAAAATTTCAAAAGATACTTGAACAAAAGTCGCTTTAGAAATTATAGGTAAAAATTTTTTTTTCTTTAAAAGTCTTCTTTAATGTAAGATATAAATTTTGTGAAATTTATACCTACAAAAAAAGTAAACATTTTAATACATAGATACATTCGTTCTTGGTTTCATAAGTTATGAGCGAAAAGTTACAAATTTCTTTTTGCTAAAAATATAAAGGAACACTTATCAAAATTAAAGAAAGATATTTTAGGCTAAAATTGTTTTATACTTTTGGTTTTAGTCGTTATTATAATTGGTTTTATGGAAAGCGTCGTAATGAGAGAAAAATGATTATAATGAGTCGTCTAGATAGCTTAGTTGTCGGAGTAATTAGCTGTTGGATTAGAAGTTCCTAAATTTTATTCCCAAGGGATATACATCTTTTTCTATTGTATACTCATGCTATATAGGTAATGAACAAACAAAATAGTTATTGTAATGTCATTTGAAAAAAAAAACAATCCTGCGCAGTTCTGCACAAGAAGACCGACGTTTCGTTAATTTAATTTGGTTTTTATATTTTCTTTAATTTGGTATAATATTGCTAACAATAGATACCGCAGATAAAGTAACGTCAATGTTCTAACTTACAGCATCATAACGAACCACCATGCTTCTAACTTGTCCCGTCCAATTTCTTTTTGACCTAAAATTGAGAGTAAGTCAAGAACGACTCGACCAATCTTCATCAAGTTTTCATATACACAACTTCAAATACAGTACTAGAACATTTCTAAATTTAAATAAAATTGATACAATAATTAAGGAGATTTTTGAGCCACAAAATTTTATACGTAGATCAATATATATATTTAAGGAAACTCCAAATTAAGTAAATGGTATTTTCGTATTCCTCACACTTCAAATCGTAAAGAAAAATTAATTTTCATCCCCCCCCCCCTATTTTGACCATGCGACCGAAAGTAATACCG
The DNA here is from genome assembly GCF_047948215.1 of Lycorma delicatula. Classification (NCBI taxonomy): domain Eukaryota; kingdom Metazoa; phylum Arthropoda; class Insecta; order Hemiptera; family Fulgoridae; genus Lycorma; species Lycorma delicatula. The sequence continues at coordinate 62,876,355 of NC_134462.1, forward strand.
TACTTTTTTACCGACTTTTCTTAGAAAAGTCGGTAAAAAAACGTTAATGTTTTACTACGTACATTACAAAAAATTAGTCTATCCTTTACGATAAATAGAAGGGGAAAAAGATTATTCAAAGGATGATGATTATTTTAAAATTATTTTTTACTGAATGAATTATATACGTTCAGAGGAACCAATTTTACCACGGTCAGGTACATTTTCTTAAAATTATAATGATACTGATATTATTGTTAATTGTACGACAAACATTTTATATTTTTGAATTTAAATAAAACTACTGTAAATTATTTTACCGGAGATATTGGGAACTAAAAAAAAGGAGCAATCTTCACAAACAAACAACGATATATAAAATATTAACTCCTTTCTTCCTGAATAATTTACATTTGATTTTAAATAAACTTAAATTTTAATTTTTTATAATAAAAACTGTTAAAACTGCTTTAATTAATTCATAATATTTATTATTACTATAAAAAACACAACTTAAAATTCTAATTTTTTGACATATGATTTGTGCAATTTTACATTAAATTGTAATTAATCTAAAACTAAAATTATCTAAAAACATATTAAATAATTTACAAATAATTATATATCAACAAGTTCATTTGAGAGCTTGTATAAATAACTTTTATAAATTGCTACTACATTTATTCTTAAATTTATTGCACCACAAATAACTTCACTCACGATTTCACAAATTAGATTACGATCACATAATTCGTATATCACGAATTCTAGAGCTTTACGATAGCCAGTTAATTACCTGGTATTGTAAATAAATGCCTTTTCGCGCGCGTGCGCGTATAGGTGTTTGAATATTTGTATTTTTGCAGTCGCATCTAAGAGTATATAGTATATTTTGTAACGTATTTTTAAACATAGTATTAAAACAATTTTCTTCATTAAAGTATACTGGTTTCATTTTATCATTGCCGATGATTTTTAATGCTAATAAAAAACGATCTATAATTAATGTAAAAAAATTGAGATAACATTATTTTATTCCACAATAACTTTTCTTTTAAATTACACAATTCCATCACATTATTGGGATTTTTCTTTAAAAAGAAAAAAAAATTAAATAAAATTAAAATAGTACACTACGATTAACTAGGTTTTAAGTTTATTCGACTATAAATTGCGTAATAATTACGCCTTATTAACTATTTGAAAAATGAATTTTATTCATTGTTCTCGAAAAAGTAGGGAGATTTAAAAAACATTTTTTCAGATATCACCAATTTTAGAAGGAATAACTATTTCATTCAGAAATGTTTATTGCTTAAAATTGAAAAGAAAACTTTGTATGTTTGTTTCGTTTAGAAGAGTAAAAATAATGTTTATAATAATGAAAAGACAAGTAATTACGTCCAGAATGAAATTATATTTGTTAATAAAAATATTAATTGATATTTCAGTTATAAAATATTAATTATTAGGCAGTAAATACAGTAAATTTTTAAGAGTAATTTATACGATTTTCAAACCAGCATAAACATGGTGAATAATCAAAAGACCGGGTCCCGGCTAACTGGGTAGGACCTTGAGTTCTGTTGAGGTAGTTTGAGGCGATGGCACCCCCCAGAGCTGTAGTTATGCTTAATTGCGGGACCGGTTCTGGGGGAAAACAGCGTAAACAAATAATCAAAAGATAGTACTATTTTTGTTCAGTTATTAGAAGACAACTTTTAATAAAGAAATATAACAGCAAAGATTAAAAAAAAAGTATTTGGAAATAAAATATTATCTTCTTAATATTTTGCTGTAATTATGAAAGAAGTAACTAAATTTTTAATTTATCGAGAAAAATGTAGCACGGCTAGAATGTGTATATCTTATAAAGGCGATATTAAACTAATAAGACCAACAAAAAATCTTCCAGATATTATTTCTCTTTTTGGTCTAGTTTTAGAGAAACGTTATATATACAAATTATATATTTTGAAGTAGTAACGGATCTAGAAGTCGTTGGAGGATACGTATCTAATGAGCTGGATCCGATGGGGGAGTTCGTATTTAGATGTATTTTAAATGGGGATGAAGTTGCTGCTGGAGGAAGTAGCTGGTGGTTTCCATAAAAGCTCCTGCCAGCACTGCAAAGAAAATATTACATAACTGTAAGAAATATAATCGTTATTGACAATTAACAAATTTTTATTTATTCAGTAAAAGAAATTATTTTGCTATTATACATTTAATTAAAATAAATGAATGATTAGATTAGTTTAATTATTTTTGAAAATAATTATGCAAATATGTGAAGATTGTAAGTATGTAAATCAATGTAGAATAGAGCAAAGGTTATGAAGAAGTTTAAAAGTGTTTAAAATTTAAAAGCGTTTAAATAAATATTATTCCTAATTATTTGTCGAGGATGCCGTTTATTTTTTCCCCGAATTAAATCTAACGGAAAGAAATATACACATGATTGCGGAACGGTAGTATTCGTAATCTTACACCATATCACAAGATTAAAGATAGATTTTAAATAATCTTTTCTTCCAGTTGAATTATATCGAACTAACGATATTTGGAATCAGGATTATTATCAGGATAACTATGGAGATTAGATAGGAAATGGCCCAGTATTTTTGTGTAATGTTTGGTTTGTCGTCTTATCATGAAATCATAAACTTAACTTAAACTATAAATTAGTGAAAACATAAAAATCATGTTCTACTCGCAATTTATTGTACATTATCACGTTTTATAAAACATATAAGTTATTCACGCACCTTTCCTTCCGAATTAAATTTACAGGAGAGTCACGACTGGTATTTGGCTGCTATTTATAATCATAGATTGTGTCACAAAATTGAAAACTATATTCTGAAATATTTATCTGTAGAATTCTATAAAAACCAATAATCTTCTTTAAAATATCTTGAATTATATTCATGCGACGGGATTGAAATGTAGTCTTTTATCACTGCAGTAAGCGTTCCGGTCATTTTTAATATCTTGGAATTGTAATTTAATTTAACAAGTAAGTTACAGAAAATTTATAGAAAACTTTCTAATTTGTTGTATTCTATCAAGTTTAATAAAAATATAAATTATTCATGCATATTATTTCTGAATTAGATTTTAAGGTGAAACGTTTAATTCAAAATTTTCAAATCGAACAACGACGGCTGATTGATTGCTGTAATCTTAACTGCGTCACAAAGATTGAAGATAGGAATTCTGAAATCTTATTGGTTTTTAAAATTTCACAGCTAATAATTTTCTATGGGAAACGTATTACCTACTGAATATATATACTACTTTTATGTTTTAAAGATAGTGGTATAGAAGAAGCCTATGAACGCAGTCGTCGGTTCAGCATAATATATCTCGAAATGATAAAATTTACATACACGTAACATATTTAAAACAAACAGAAACACCTTTCTGTTTATTTTATTTCATTTTGTTTGAAATATAAATATAATTTATTCGTGTACTTATTTTCTTTATTAAATGTAAGGTATAAAAACATAAATCCAATCATTACAGCCTAACACACAATTTCCGATAGGCTGACTTTTTGACGAGAAACGTCTGTAAAATCACTCCGAAACGTATGGGTACCAGAACAGAAATTTGTAGCGTAACGAAAAGGTCTATATCGTCTTGCGTTAACAACTCCCTAACTTATAGTCTCAGACATAAATGCGATGTCATTTAATAACTTACATGGTTTGCCACACGAGTACCAATAACCCGTGTGCGTTGGTAGAATTTATTTTTTCCTGTTATCGAGAGGAAGTAGTCCTTTGTCGATTGCGGTTACGCTATACCAGAGTCACTCACGGACATCTAATGTCAAAGGTTAATGCACCAATATGCGTACGATGCCACTGCCGCTTGCCTTTACGCCACATCCTTGTAGATTGCGTACGTTATGCGGCGTTGCGTCGTAAATTTAAGTTGCTCAGGAACATTCGTCAAATCCTGGGCAATGATAAACACGTTTTGGACCGGCTGTTTTTATTTTTCGGACGTCTTAATACTTTACATTACTTTAAATAATGTTAAAATTACGATTTTCATGTTAAATTTTTATTTTTTCTGTTATCCTATAAGAAGCCTTTTACATACACTCCTCTCGGAATTTCTTTAGAATTATTTTATTTTTATATTTATAGTAGTTATAATTTATTTTTTAGTATGTTAACCGTGACAGTAGTTGTATGTTTTTGTGTTCAGTATTTTGTTTCTTTATTTTAATATTTTAGTTTAAGTTTTAATTTTATTTTTTAATTTCTAATCTAAGTTATTTTTTTGTTTCAATTTTTGTTGTTTAAATTTTATATTTTATTTTTATATTTTTGTTTCCCGGGCGATGATAACATTAAAATGGTTTTCAACCCCCCCCAAAAAAAATTTTTCTGTTACATTATATTTTTAAATTTTCAATTTCAACTACTTGTTATTTATTTTTTATAAAAATATTGTACAAAGATTTATACTATCATTAATATATCTTTTCCGATTATTAACGATTTTTACTTCCTTGGGCTTCTTCTATACCACTATCTTTAAAACATAACTTCCATTATGATAGCGAAAAATTTCAGTCTTCAGATTTCAATGGAAATATCCATTTTGGCCATTCCTGAATCCATTTTGACTTGAGTTTCGGCGTATCGTCTGTACGTATATATGTACGTGTGTATGCTCTGAAAAAGCTCCCATTGAGTACTTTTCAACGATATATCATAAGTGGTACTTATTTTCATTGATTCCAGAGTTATAGCCAAATGAAAATTTAATTAATGAAGTATTGGATCTTAGAAGGGGAAGGCACATCGGTTCGAATCAGGTTCATCTTTTCTTTTAAAAAAATTTTTTTTAAATTTAATTATGTTGATTTATATTTATAATTATTAACCCATGATTATAAAAAAAAATTAGAATAAATAATTATTGGATAATAACAATAAAAAATTTAAAAAATGAAGTGAAATAAAATTTTATGTACTTTAACAAATGTACATATGTAATTTAATAGGCATTATTACATATGTGTATATGTAATAGATTTGGTGAAACATCTGATTATTATTTAATATTAATTGAAAATTGTAATTTAGAATCTTATTATTTTTGGATTTTCTAGTTTAATTTCTGTTTAATTTTATTTAATTATTCTGGAATTTCTGTTTAATTTTATTTGTATTAAAGTCATTTACAGAGTGACTGAAAAATATACCCTCACAAGAACATATACATCGAGACATGCATGCCCGATCTTTAATAGATTGCAAAAATTCTTATCTTTTAGTTCATTTTTCCTGTGATATTTTCGGACAATATTCTCTCAGAGTCCTAGTTGATCATCATTTCGTTTCGTTTATTTGTTTTTTGTTGCCAATCATTTAATCGCACCTTGGTTTCATATAATTCTTTTGATCTTAATCTGTGTACACGTTCTCTAGTTTTCAAATTTCCTCTCCCTTTATATTCATCATCCTCTCTTAATCTTTTTATTCTTTCTTTGGTCTTAACGTTTTCTTCCTCTTTATTAATGAAATAAGATTTTATGTACTTTTCATTTTAAAATAACGTGTATGTGTAATTTAATAGGCGTACAAGGAAATCGTGTGTTGTCCACATCAGATTTTTTTTTTAATAAAAAAAATGAATGAATTGTAGTAAATTTCCAGAATAGAACCATTTTACTGGTTGTTCTAAATTGCCTGATGAATGGAATCAGCTGCTAGCTTACTAATGGATTTCAACGGTTCATAAGGCTGACTGCTGTAATATAGTTCTATCGTGTCTTTGATAAATAATACTCTAGGTCAGAATATAAAGTGAAATTACTTGCGTATAAGAAGGTATAAATTATTATGTTTAACATTTTTTAGTTTTTATAGACTAGTTTTATGTTATGTACCAAACAATAGAATAGGTTTATCCATATTAGCTTATAATCGTTTTAGTTTCTCGTTTTATTGAAATTGCAACCTTGATTTAAGATAGAACAGGCTAAATAATATTAGAGTCATGAATTCAAGCTTTTTTATTTTAATGTGGGATCATGTTAGTTGTTTTCCTGCTAGAGACTCAAATAGTTAGCGTTCTTTTCAATAGAGATTTATGTCGTTTAAGAATAAAGAAAATGAAGAGCTGATCGATCTTAATCTTTCACCTATGATTCCAATTTTGAATTCCCTAAAGTTAGTTTGTATTAGATTATGAACTATTTTCAGATGATACCACAAATCATTAATCATTTTCAATTAAGAAGTTTTGTAATTAATTTTTAGAATAAATTATTTGACTAGTAATAGGACATTTATAATAAAAAAACATGGAAATATTGTATTTTTTATATTAAATATCTGGCTAACTCATTTGCATATACGAGTGCAAAATGAACAAAATTATTATTTTTTTGTCATTCATATATATATATATATATATATATATATATATATATATATAAAATCTTGTCAGTGTTTATCTGTAGATACGAATCGACCGTAGCAAAATCTATCTACCAAAATCAATTAATATATTGCGTTTTGTTAAACATAACTTTACAACAATACGTTTTAATGATAATATTTAAATCGATATTAAAACTATAAAAATATGTTGTGGACACCATAGGACTTCCTTGTACGCATAATAAATTACATATATCGTTGAAAAGCTCTCAGCGAGGGCTTATTACTGCAGTTAAGAAAAAAGTCCAAAATTCATTTTTTTTTTAATTTTGGGCCTCTTTGGACACTTTTGGTTCAGTTGATTCCAATCAAAAGGGAAGAGCACAACTAGATGTTACAACAGTTCTAAATCCAAAATTTTCATCTTACGGCTAATAGTTTTTGAGTTATCCGAGATACATACATACATACATACGTACTGTGTACGTACAGACGTCACGCTGAAACTAGTCAAAGTAGATTCAGGGATGGACAAAATGGATATTTCCGTTGAAATCTGAAAACCGAATTTTTTCACGATCACAGTACTTCTTTAACTTTGTACAAGGAAGTAAAAATTCGATCGATGTCAATGTTAATAATTTTTTTCATATTTTATTTACTGGAAGGGTGATTTATATTTATGAATTTATATTTTAAAAATTAAAAAAAAAAATTGAAAAATAATATAGTAATTGACGATTACTATAAATTTAAATAATGTATCTAAAGTAGAGATATTTAATTTTTCAAATTTTTATATGACATAAATAATTAATATTTAATTTAAATTTAAAACACGTGCAAAATCTTCTGTTTTTAAATATTTAATAAGGTTTATTGACAAAGAGTCAAACAATATATAACAGATGGAAATGAATTTTAATTTTACATTATTGTTTTTCACGAGTATTAACAGATTGTAGATAAAAAAAAATGTGCGGTGCATATATTTTTATGAAAAGATTTTAAGTAGCACTTATTCACACGTTTATATTTTGAACTGTTATAAGCATATCTTTCTAATTCTAAGTGCAAGTATGAGCACTTCTTTTTTTATGTTTGTTTATATTCTTTTATGTAAGCCAACGATGCATTCGATTCAGAATGCATTTACGCACCCGAAGTGTGATATCCCACACTGTCGGTGTCGGGTGCAATGTTTGTTATTCATAGATGTTAAGAGGCTAGATATAAGTCGGTAGGCAATTTTCGATTGTAGGGTTTGTAATCTGTGCGGCTTAAAAAATACAAGACTAGTTTATTTTTTGTTAATCTAACATCTATCTTAACTAGTAAGGTGTCTGAATATTTTTAATCATTTATATTATTATCGACCCCTTTAGTTTTTATATAAAGAAAGCGACGCGTCCCGGCTTACACCTCGTTTAAGACGATGTGATCTGTATCTAATCTCCTATACTCTATTTTTAAAAACATACGTATTTCATATTTTATTCCATCACGTGATGCGAGTTCGGATAAAATAAAGAAAACCTTTGTTAAAATAACTCTTGTTACAATGCATGTTAGATTGTAGCTTTACAGTTGAGGTTAAAATGGTAAGTACACTTGAAATAGGGTGTTTACAACACTTCTCCCTGCTGTTTAGAGCGACTATACTATACAAACATTGTTACAATGTCTCTCGTTTGACTCAAGTTTGTTTGTGATCGGATGTTATTAGAAAAGAAGCATCCATCCTCTTACGTAACCCCTTTTCCTTTTAAACGTACTCTTTTGTATTGTTTGCTACGCTTACACTTCTCGATACGATGAGTAATTTCTCGATCGTACTCTTCTTTTTATATACTTTTCTTTTGCTTTCGTATAAGTATTTTTATATACGAAGTGTGTATCTGTTTGTTTGTGATCCATTTGCCGCCTGTGATTTTAACTGATGTCTACATTACATAAGAAAAAACGGGGCCTGCGGAGGTAATATGAAATGAATATTTACCTTCCTCCCAAAATAATCATTACAGGAACTGAAATAATCGTAGAGAATAGAAAATTGTGGGAATAGATAGCAATTATAGAAATTACATTGATAAAAAATGGTTTGACTATAGGATAAATGATATATAGAATGACATGTTAAATTTCATAAATATGTGGTAGGAATTATCCATATATTAATTGTGTGTGTGAACTTGTTCAATTTTCTAAACCAACGGATTGATATGTATCGTCAAATGAATTTAATGACACTAGTACAATATCTTTTCATAATAAGTAGACCACTAAACAATTTATTTTATACATAATACTTATCAATACTATTACATTAGTTTTATCTAACTATTTATTATCTTACTATTTACGATCAGAAATATTAAATATAATTTTATTACAAATATGATTTATTTTTTTAAATTCATAAACTTTATAAACGTGTATTTTTAAAATCATTGTATTACATTTTACGTGAACTGTTATTGTCATAAAATAGAACCTAATAATATGTTTATTAATTTTTACTTTAAAAAAAAGTAGTTACGGTAACATATAAATAAATTTTACATAACGAATAACTATTTTGACTATAACGGGTGCGGTAGAAGCAATGATCCTTTTTAAATCGTGCGCTATTGCTGGTCACGGCTTCCTAGAGAGCATGTTTATGGCATTGCGTAGCTAGTTCAAATCATTTTCTGTCCGCCACATTGTATGGTATTGGCAGTCAGTACGGAGTGCTGGTCGAATAAGCATCGCGCGTTGGCATTTGAAATGTTTTATAATTTGCTGATAGTGTCGTAAAAACGCAACGTTTGTTTTGACAACATTTCGAAATAGCTCAGAATGGACAGGTTTCGTCGCGGAAGACGATTACGAGATGGTTCCGGCAGTTCAGAACAACAGTTTTGTATCAAATAAGAATCCATCTGGTAGGCCACGTATGGAAAACACGTCCACACGTACACCTCGGAAAACATTGCAGCAATAAGAGCTTCTTTAGAGCAAAGTCCAGAGTGTATGCGCAAGTCCTTAACATATTGCAGAGTAGTGTGCGACGGTTGTCGCATCTGGATATTAAGTTGCATCCATACAAGATGCAAGCAGTTCAAGAATTATTGCTCAGAAATCTAGAGACACACGAAATTCAGCTGCTGAAGATGATAAACACTCAACCCGATTTTCTCAACAATTTGATGATGACTGAAAAGTCCCGGTTTCATTTATTTAGCTATGTAAACAAACGAAATTTTAGTTACTGGGCGCCTCGCAATCCTTATCAATTTTATGAACTGCCACTTCATAGCAAAATTGACTGCGTGGTATGGAGTGTCTTCTCAGGATATTATTGGTCCCTATTTTTGTGAGAATGACGCAGGCTATACTGTCACAGTCAAAGCAGATCGTTATGACAGTTCATAACAATGCATACTGTCCGTAGAATATCAGTGTGCAGCTGTTGTGGTTCTAACAGGGCGGTGCAACTGCTCACAGAACAAGAATGTCCATGATAACCTTATGAAGAATATTTCGAGAGCACCATGTTTTCCTGTTTGATCGTTGAATTGACCACCCCGTTTGCCCGATTTATCGGCGTGTAATTTTTTTCTGTGAGGATTCCTGAAATCCATAGTATATGCTAACAAGCCATCAAATAAATATTCAACCAACTGGAAAACAACATTCGCATCGAAGTTGAAACCGTAACGAGGGATACTCTGCGTAAGATTACAGTGCTTGTTGGTGCTGAAGATTTTAAATCGCTAACGATAGTGGTTACCTGAAGGATATAGTTTACAAAAAGGAACGTGTAAGGAATGAATGGTACGAAGTATTCTTTTAAACAGTTGCACAATAATAATATGTAGTTCTAATTTTCCTTGCTTAAATATAATGTTTAAAATGGTTCACTATTTCTGCCACACTCGGTAGTTGTAATTTTGGTATTCTGTAATGTACGAGGGTTATTTTTTTTCTAGGTCCGATCGGTCACGAAATTAAAACCACAGTGAAAATAATTTTTTTTTTTTTTTTTTTAACGAGTACTTAAATAGTTACGCTGTTTCTCTACATAGTCGCCACTCCGATTTAGACATTTGTCGTAGCGTGGTACCAACTTTCCAATATCCTCGTCATAGAACGGAGCCGCCTGTGTTTTCAGCCATGTTTCTACATGTTATTGGTTTTATTTTGGGAGGAATGGAGGGGCGAACGAAAATGTTAAATTTTCTATTAAAAATGTAGCATTAATCATACAGATCATATAGAATAGAAAGTAATGAAATAATTACTAGTTAAAGCTTGCATACTTTTGAGAAGGATTAACTTTATAAATAACTTCCAGTTACCTCTTTAGTGTTATGTAGGCTTTATGTATCATCTTTAATGATTACAGTTTCCTCACAATCAGTTTGGACGTAGGGTTGAATGGACATACAGAAAGATAAGTTTAGTTCTGTAAATAGCTTAATTATTAAATTAATTGTTTAATAATTTAAATTTTAATCGAGTAACTTAATTTAATTTGTAATATTTTAGAATATTTATTAATCGTTTATCTCTCGTTTTCTCATTGAAACATTCTGTCTGCTGTTTTATCTTTTTCTAATAACCAAAAATGATATTTATTTTCACTCTTTCTCTTATATCATCTGTATAAATCATTAATTTTTAATTACCGTGCAGTGTTACAAATAAATCAATTATTTATATTTCCTATTACACATCAGCGTGAGTTTTATTTCGAATTATATTATTTTGTAATATTTCTACCGATTTTTCAACCACTAACATTTTTATTAAACATTACAATTACTTTTAAAAATTAAAATTATTGCTACTTCTACTAGAAATATTTTTTCCTACTACGAAAATTAAAACTACAATAATTCCTGTTATACTGAACGAAAGCCCTAAGTTTTGTATTACAGTTCTCATTAATGTTGCAATGTGTTAAATTATTAATGTAGGTCTACGTTATAAATTATTTAAAATAGGAGGTTTTTACATCGATAGATTATCAGCCGTATATTTTATTTTAACATATCTAATTAATCAAAAGGTTGGTTTTTTAAGCTGGATTATTACGTTAACTTAAAAATAAAAATTAATTAAATGTATGTAATTAATTGTGTTAAATGTAGATACTATTAAAAATATAATAGATATGGATATTATAAGTCTTTTATGTATTTTTCCTCTATTTGATTATAAATCAAAACTTTGTAAAGGTGTTGCAATTAATAAGTAATTCCCTAATTATTTTTTTTGTAAATTAGAAAGGAACTGGCCGTTTATTCTGTAAATTTTACCTTAGGGTACGCTTCTAGAATCGCTAAGTATTTGTAAAGAAGTTTGATGGAAGCTTGCCAATATATAGAAATTCTTTAAGCTAAAATTTACAGAACAAACGGCTAGTTCCTTTTTAACATAGAAGTTTTCATCGGCAAATTAGTTACGTAGGCAGTAAGAGGCACAGAAGTTCGGTTAACAGTAAAATTCTTTAAGGAATTTGAAAATATGTTAGAGTATGTATAAAAATTATGCTTAAATAATTGAAATATTATTTTAAAAAATATATGTTACAAAAACATACTTTCTGAAAATAAATTTTAAATTCATAGAATTTAATGATAATTATCCAGTAATAAAATGCCAAAAAATATGCACCTGAGTAGTTTTACGTCGGCGATTTATGAGAATTTTTAGGATAATTTTTCTAAGATATTCCTGGTGTTGCACAATCATCAAATTGTGAAATATATACTGTAAGATTTCATTCAGCGCCAAAAAAAAAAAATATTTTTAATTTATGATTTTTTTATTGGGAGAAAGAAAAAAGAAGTAAATACAAAAATTGTTTTTAATTAATACATTGCGATCATTTTATTGCGCACTACGTGCATTACTGGAACAGTCTCCAAGGATAAGTTTGCGTAAATTATCATCGCACACAGGAATATCGAACGGGAGTGCACAAAAGACCACAAATGAATAAAGTCTACATGCATACCGAATACATTGCGTATAGAAATTGAAACACTCAGACACTGTTAAAAGATTAAGGGAGTCAGTGGTTTATCAACCAGGTGAAAAGTAATGGGTTGGGCATACTGATAGAGTTTTTTTTTTTAGTGATGTGTATTTTCACCTTACCGGTTACATCAATAGTCAAAACAACAGATATTGATC